>NC_052483.1:377366-440863 GCF_009730915.1 Dioscorea cayenensis subsp. rotundata
GTGACGTTATACCCACTCAAATTAAAAAGACAGATAATAAGTAATTAAATAAATCTTATTAATGAAGGTGAAAGGATGCATATTACACACTTATAAAATTTATAAGCTTCATATAGATAACACTAGCATTAATCAGTACTCATGAATATGAAATTTTGTTCCATGCATGAGAATCAGTTCTAATAATTAAAAGCAAACATATTTATGAAGCTATGCGTCCTAAACCAAACAATAACCTATGAAAAGGGGTTCCATATGTCATGTGTGTGTGTAGATATATATATATATATATATAACTAAAACGATCAATATGAAAGAGAGGTCAATGAATGAATCAAAGATGGTGAGACGAAGAGCCAGTTGGAGGATCGAGAAGAAGATCAGGAAGAGGAGGAAGGTTGAGAGTTTCATCAGTCATGAGTTCGTTTAACCAATTATTCCAAAACTCATCATCATAATTAATCATCTCCACCTGTCCCAGATGATCATCCATATTCATGCCCACCATGTCCCAGGGCTGCTGCTGCTCTTGTTGTTGCTGCTGCTGCTCTTGTTGTTGTTGTTGTTGTTGATAATGAAGATCAGAAGGTCCGGCATTTGCTATACAGCGATGCATGAGTTCATCAAGGGACGTGTTGGCGGTGAAGCTGTAGAGTTTGCCAGCAGGAGAGAAGGCGAGTGCAGTCACTTGAACACCGCACAGCACGGCGAGTTCATTGGCTTTCTTGAAGAACCCTTTCCGGCGCTTAGAGAAGGTGGCCTGCCGGGCTGTGTCCTTCTCTATTCTTTTTATTGGGACCTTCTGCCGTCCTTGATTTTGCTTCTGCTTCTGCTTCTGCTTCTGCTTCTGTTTCATATCCATCTTTGCCTCCATCATGCCTTCTTCACCTTGCATGCACTCAATGTTTGTTTGCTATGCATGAAAAACAATATATTCCTATGGCTATATATAATGTGTTTAATTATATATATGGCAGGACCTAAACATGTATATTGCTATATAATATATGAAACATAAATGATGGAGAAATTTTTTTAAGGGAAAAAGAAGGAAACTTGGAATAAAATATATATTTTTGTGATTACAAATTATTGACAAAATTAAGAGATTTTGTTTTTGTTAAGGAAAGTCATCATGAAACCACAATAATAGGCTAGCCTTTTTTATGGTATGAATAGGAGAAATTACTTTAAAGATTTTGAAACTTAAGGCCCAAGTAAAATTATTTTATTTTCATGAATAGTAATCTATCTAAGGATAGAAATATTTGCTTTGGATTACATTTACCATAATAAATTCAAGCAGGTCTCTTCCATTGTCCAATTCGGATTTACTACCTTCACTCCTCAAATTATGGCGGCTTCCAAATTGTGTGACATGTATGCACTTTGCCAAATTATTTATTTATTTTTGTTTTCTTTTAAAATGAATAAACCACTACGAGGCAAATTATTTTAGGATTTAAGTTGTCACTTATTATTATTATTTAAACAGATGAATAAACTAAAATTTATTAATAAAATAAAATGATAAATACGAAACGACAAATAATAATAACGGAATGACTAAACAAAGACTCACACCAAAAGAGAAGATAATCTTTTCATATTACTTTATATATATATTTTTGATAATCATCAATGAGTGAGTCAATAAAAATATGAGAGAAAATATACTCATTATAATTATGGAAAGTTGTTAATGTACTCTTCTCTTAATTACCAATTAAAATCCCAACTTAAATACATTAATAATAATAATATATTATTAACCTTAATAAAATGGATGAATAGAAAGAAGAGTGAATTCTGATCTCAATTTTTATAAGAATATTCAGTTAATTTTTCGTCCTAAAATTATTAAAAAATAACAATTATTTGTAAAAATATATAAACAAATATCCAGAACATAGTCATTAAAGCAAGTTACCGTTTATGCACTTAGTAATTGGTTTACAAGAAAAAAAAAATCCAAAAATTAAACAAAACGTGGATAAAAGTGGATATTTTTATCATATGAAACTAAGATATAATATATGTGTGTGTATATATATATGTATATAAATAAAAGTGGATGAAACATACCTTTGTTAAACGAAGAGATCACGAGCTGGTTATTCTCTAATTAACATAGCACTGAATAAAGCAAAGGACATACTCTTCACCTGCCAAATATTTTTTTAAAAAAATTTACAATAAGTATTTATGTATTTATTTTTGATAAAATGGATAAAAGTACATAGCTTATTAAGCTACAATCCGTATATTTTCTTCTAGTTTTTTTTAATACAAATTTAGATGTTTAACATGTGTTATATATATGCTTTCAATGGCCATAATTCAAACTTCACTAAATTTTTATTTTTACAGTGTTTGTTTTTAGCTCTATTTTACTCTTGATTTTTTGGAAATCTAGTATTAAAATTCTACCAAAATCCAATCTAGATATTAAGTTCTTGTTATATATATATAAACAGACTTTTAGGTGTTTATTATTATTTTTTTAATTTTTAAAAAAACAAAAATTTATTATTTTTTTATGGTATGCAACAAATTATATTTTTTAAGATACCAAATTTCTATCATCTTTTTCTTTTTTATATATATATATATATATATTCATAAAAAGAGGTAGTTGAAACATATTCAAAGATTAATGCTTTAATAAAAAATTTAGGAAGACTATTTTTTTTATCTAAACCAAGTTTAAAAAGAGAATTTTAACTTGAAATAACAGGATTTTGGTGAAATTTAAATTTTGACCGTTAAAATATATATGACATATGTCAAATATCTAATCTTGTATTAAAAAGAAATAGAAAGAAATGTACTGGACTGAGGACGAACCTCAGTACATATATATTAAGTTAAAATAAAAAGCATGAAATTAAAAAAAAGAAAAGTAAGAGAGATTATAAGATAGATGGCATTGGTTGTGAGGAAGAAGAACTAATAAAAATAACTACCAACAACTAAGATAAAGAGACAAGATGAAAGTAGATTGAGATGAAGCTGCTTCCAGGTTGACGTTGTCCAGAATTGGT
The DNA here is from genome assembly GCF_009730915.1 of Dioscorea cayenensis subsp. rotundata. Lineage (NCBI taxonomy): Eukaryota > Viridiplantae > Streptophyta > Magnoliopsida > Dioscoreales > Dioscoreaceae > Dioscorea > Dioscorea cayenensis. The sequence goes on from NC_052483.1 coordinate 380,411, forward strand.
GATGAGTCTAGCAAGAACCCTGATTGGAGAGTGTTTTACTAGCAAGAATTCGAGACTATGCTTGACAAATCGGCAAGCTTAGAAATGTATTATATTTTCTTTTCAATTCAAAAGTTATAAACACCAAAAAAAAAAATATATATGACTTTTGTTCATGGTTGGACAGCTTTTACACATGTATAATATGCATAAGGCAAAATGTAATATAGTTAAATTCTTAAATTATTATTTTTTAGGGATGTTTGATTTAAAACCATTGAATCATTATCCAATGATTGTTTGTTTATATAATCACTATATTTTTTTAGTGTTTATGATGTGGTACAATATTATAGAGCGTATTTTCGATATTTTTATGATGATCAAAGTCATCAGATGGTAAATTATATAAAGGGAAGTAAATGCAATTGTTAGAAATTGCCAAATTGGTCCGTTGGGCTGGGCTCTAAATGCACTGGACGCCCAAACAGTGTTTGTAAATATGGCAAAGGAACAAGGATTTTTATGCAAATCCTTCAATATATATATATATATAAGAAATCGATATATATACATAAATATATATATATATATAAGAATTCGATATATATACATAAATAAATAAGTATATATATATATATATACGAGGAGGTAAAAAGAAAAGGAAAGAAAGAGACGAAGAAAGAGTGAGTTCATCGTCTCTACCCAAAGCTTCATCTCTATCGCCTCTTCTTCTTGTTGTCCCGTCGTTCCTTCTCTCCCAAGACTCCCCAGACTCCCTTGGCTACAAGGATCGCAGCCACGATCGAGCTACAAAGCCTTATCCTTTGCTGATTGGATTCCATTAGGCCGATCTAGGGATGGCGGAGGAGGAGGACTACGCCTCGTCCAGCGATATGGAGGAAGAGGACATGTCCGGCTTCTATCTCAGCGATCGAGAGGAAGACGTTCTGGAGGAGACCGTCCTTCAGGGACTCGAATCCCAGCACGAGGAGGATTGCCACTGGTCCGTCTCCTCGGTACGCGCCTTCTCGATCATTTTCTCCCTTTCAATTAATGGTTTCATCTTTACGAATGAGTTTGGTGTTGATTTCTTTTTTCTTTTCTTTTCATGATTAACTGTTTTCTCGATGGATTGATCATCTATAATCTCAAATAATTGCCCTATCAGACAAGATAAAAATAAAATCTCGTTTTTTATTTCTTTGTCAATATGATCACTTGTGCTCGGTTGTTCATCTCTGATGTTGAAAAGTTCTATAATTTCTACAATTTCTGTGTTAATCGGCGGGAGAACTCTAGCATTTGACCTGGCACCTGAATTTTTTTCAGGTTATCACGAAAGAGTCTCTTTTGGCTGCACAGGTGATCTTTTCCAATGGTTTTATTTTTAAATTTTGTTTTGAGAAATTGGGGGAAATCGTTTAATTGTGCTACTTCTGAGTTTTGTATTTAAATTGGTACTGGTTGAGTTGTATAGAAAGAGGATTTGAGAAAGGTGATGGAGTTGTTGGCTCTTAGCGAGCAGCATGCCCGAACTCTCCTAATTTATTATCGTTGGGATGTGGAGAGGATATTTGAGTTGTTGGAGCAGAGGGGGAAAGAGAAATTGTTTTCAGAGGCTGGAGTGACTGTCATTGACAAGGGTAATGTCATTGGCTTGTTAAATTCATCGCAGACTGTAAACTGTACTATCTGTTTTGAGGATGTTACACAAAATTCAGTGACGGAGATGGATTGTGGGCACTCCTATTGTAACGATTGTAAGTTTTGATTTTGTCCATTTTACAGCTTTCCTGCTCTAAATAATATGACACATAGTATATTTTCTTGGGAAACTTGAGCTTTGTCATTCTTATCACCATTTGTGTATATGTGGTTCTGCTTATGTTAGTTCACTTTACGTTCAGGTTGGACAGAACATTTTATTGTCAAAATAAATGATGGGCAAAGTCGTCGAATTAGATGCATGGCTCCCAAATGCACTGCTGTTTGCGATGAAGCCATTGTCCGAACTCTAGTCAGTGCTAGACATCCAGATATTGCAGATCGCTTTTGACCGGTTTCTTCTTGAATCATATATTGAGGACAACAATAAAGTCAAATGGTGCCCCAGCATACCGCATTGTGGAAATGCAATACGTGTCGAGGGTGATATTTGTTGTGAGGTGGAATGTACATGTGGCATTCAATTTTGTTTCAGTTGCTTATCCGAAGCACACTCACCTTGTTCATGCCAGATGTGGGAGCTTTGGACAAGAAAATGTCAGGATGAGTCTGAAACAGTAAATTGGATGACAGTTAACACTAAAAGCCATGCCCCAAGTGTCACAAGCCTGTTGAAAAAGAATGGTGGTTGCAATCTAGTCGCATGTATATGTGGACAAGCTTTTTGGTGAGTATTCTTGAATCTTTGAGACTTTTTTGTCGGTTAGAACTATAGATGCTGTTGCGGTTTTTGTTTACTTGGAGGATTTGTGGGTTACTGGATGCTGTTTGTCATATATACTTCTTTCTTGATCAGTTGTTGTCATGATTTTTCCTATTTTTTTGTCGTGTTCATTTTTCTTGAAAAAGCTGTTCATCTTAGTGGTCTGCAAACTAAGGAAAAAAATTTTTCACTTGGAATTCCTGCACGAAGCTGCTTGCAATGATCCCAGCGATATTTTCTGTTTGTGCTCAATGACACCATCCATACTTGATGTTATTGACACTAAATGTACTTCTTTCTTTTTTGCATTCCTGCACCTTTTTCTTTTGGGAGTTGGTGGCCAGACTTATGTTGAGTGATCAAAAAGCTCTACGGCACCCACTTCACTGATCCTTCACTTCAATTGCTTTCTAAATTTTAACCGTGGTAGAAAAAGGTTCCGTCACTTGAATTCAATTATGATGTGGATTCACTGTTTTAGCTATCAGTGGCTATTCTTAAATTGTTTATATTTTGTTTACCTTCAGTATGCCTAGCATAACTAGTAAGATCAATTACTTAAATTTTATTTCCACCATGCAGTTGGTTATGTGGCGGTGCTACTGGACGAGACCATACCTGGTCGAGCATTGCTGGACACAGTTGTGGACGCTTCAAAGAGGATATTGCTAAGAGGACAGAACGGGCTAGGCGTGATCTCTATCGATATATGCATTATCACAACCGATACAAGGCCCATACAGATTCTCTTAACCAAGAAAGCAATCTCAAGGAAAGTATCCAGGAAAAAATAGCTGTATCAGAAAGTAAGCAATCCAAAATTAAAGATTATAGTTGGGTGATGAATGGGTTGAACCGGCTCTTCAGATCAAGGCGTGTGCTCTCTTATTCATATCCATTCGCATTTTACATGTTTGGTGATGAGCTCTTCAAGGATGAGATGACACCTCAAGAAAGGGATATGAAGCAAAACCTATTTGAGGACCAGCAACAACAGTTAGAGGCCAATGTAGAGAAACTTTCCATGTTTTTTTAGAGAAGGAGTTTCAGACTTTCAGTGACGATGAGGTATTGGACACAATGAGTCATGTGATTAATTTGTCCAACGTTGTTGATAAACTATGCAAGCAAATGTGAGTTCTATCTCTCACTCTTTTTCTTTTTCCGTTGCTTCTTTCTTACTTTTGTTTGAGTGAAAGGATCATCAATAATGGGTACAAGTCAACCCTAATAAGAAGTCAGTGTTTCTTTCATCTATAACTTTGTTGGTATCATTGGTTGTGAAAATATTATTCTGCAGGTACCAATGCATTGAGAATGAACTACTTTATCCTCTCCAACGTGCAACCCACAATATTGCCCCATACAAATCAAAAGGCCTCGACAGAGCGACTGAACTCTCCGTTTGCTGGGATTCTGATCAAAGTCTTAGGAGCACGAAAAACAATAATGAAGGGAGCTGTGCAAGATGGGATTTGGCTGTGAATGGAATCGGTACTAAAATTATCACACCACTATTTGATCTTCCACCTTCCATTTCTTTTTGTTTTCCTCTCCAAGTCCTTATCAAAAAACATACATCTAACACATTCTTTTCTCTTGCAATTTTTTTTAATTTTAAAATTTGATGCGACTAAGAACATGACTCTAAATTGCTGACACAAACAATGTCAACATGTTAAATAGGAACAACTGGAACAGGCAGGCATTCCGGTAGTCAATTTCCTGGCTCTTCTAGTTCTGATGAGAGTGGATGCTCGTCCACACGGAAAAGGCCTAGAAGAGATGTTGCTGGAGCTGCTGCACCTTTTGATCTCAACATGCCACCTGAAGTGATTGACAACAGCCGATATTAGTCACAGCATTTGCAACTGTACAGCTTTTGACTTGGACCAGTAATGGCTACTGAGCGAATGAGCTTTTCCTGGTGTTTCTAAGTTGTCATTCTCCTCTGAAAGTGCACCATCAAGATTTTAGTAGATAGTTTGGGGGAAAATGATATGCTCATTGAGTAGTCACTTTCATTTTTGTATATGATGTGCTAAAAGAATCTGTGCATAATTTTTAGAGTATGTTAAGGCCTGTTGGACCTATCACCAACCCTGTTGAGTTCTGTGCCTTCCACTCTGGAAGAGTACTTGCGGGTTGTGGCTTTTATGGCATCCGAGCTAACGATACCATAATTTATGAGAATAAATACTGATGGTTTGTTATGGTTATCACTGTTTGTTTGTCAAGGCTTCAAAGACAAAGAAAGGTCTATTTCTTATTATACACTAATTCATCCAGCAATGGAGCATTAGCATTCTGCGTGTTCTGTGTCTAAGGCTGTAATAATAATGGATGTATAAAACGTGCTGGCAATATCTGCATATTGCTTCACTACTCTGTAGTGTAACCGTGATCAGTTAGTTGTGTAATGGCCACCACCTTCTGATTCTTTGCCAAAGAACTAAATTGGTAACTAGATTGTTAGAAACTTTTCTCTTGGTGATTGACATTCATGTTTTTGACTCTTTCGAGGTTTCATTCGCCTTATTAGCCTTCATAATTGACTTTGGCATTTGTACCATAAGGATTGGCTCACTTTCTAGTTTCTTCAGACAATTTTTACTATATTCGCATTATCTTTGAACAAAGGTACATTACTCCCAAGGCAACAACATCCTTGGACTATTCTGAAAACGTGTTCTGCTCACCTGGGAAGAGCACAATAAAATGTTTCAACTAGATTTTCCATATTGGGGTGGGGTACTTTGTCGTTTCATGACAAACTTCGCCATTTTCAACAACAGATATAAATCTAAAAAAGATTAAAAAAAAAAATTATATTAAAATTGAGCATCTGTTTACAAGTCAAAGTTGTCAGCTTTCACCAGGACAATCATGCGCCTTCTTTTCGTCGGACACAAAGGCCACCAGTTTGAAGGCCTCTAGACAATAATTGAATCATTATGAACACAAACTAAAGGCTGCTGTAACTTTGTCAATCCCCTGAGGTTGATATATGGACACAGATCCTTGAATAGATCTGGATTAGGATCACCCTTTTTCGGAACAATGGTTCCCCAATCTCTAGGAACAGCAACTTATCAAAGTCAATCTCTTCAGGAACAATATATATACTTCAGCCGATGACAATGAAAAATTTAATTTAGACGACCCCTGCAGTTCGATGCTCCACAGAGGCATGGGCATCCGTCTCCTGGCAGCAACTTGTATCGATAGTCATAAGCAAGTTCTTCACCAATGGAAATCTGCAAACCAACCAATGAGATTCAAAAAGTCATTATGATTTCCAAAGTTTACAAGCAAAAAGCACAAAAAAATGATGAGCAATGTTCATACATCCCGACTTGCATAGAAACCAATATGAGCAAGTTGACAATCCATGCTCTCCACTAGCACCAAATAATTCACAAGGTTTGGAGAACAGCTGCCACAGACATTAATAACACAATAAAAGGATTAAGATTTCCAATATGATGAAAATTTTAGAATCAAAGGAGCTAATAAATGATTTCCAAAAAACACAGGCTTCTGCAACAAGTGTGGAGTAAACCAAAAGCATGAAGATAATGCATACTACCTGTGATTAATAAACCGTGAAACATTCCCATAATGTGTGGCGTCAATCACATAAGGCACCATTCCACTCAAGCCATTTGCCTCATCAATGTGAGCATCAATATCATATAAGTAGCTGCATCCCTCAATATCATACCTGAATGAATGAAAAAGTGAAGAAATCAATAATGTTCTTTGAAAACACAAAATGAGGTACAATTAGAATTTAAGATAGTCGCCAAATGTGGAACCTCTGTCCCCTCTTGTTTGCCTCTACATCACTCAGAACTTCCCCAATGTATTCACAAACAAATGCACCGCGATATATAGTTTCTCCAGCTCTGACAGCCCAGCCCTGCAAGCATAGAGCAGAAAATTAGAACAAAGCTTCACAAGAAAGGGGAGAGCAAAATAATTCACCTTTTTTTCTGTTCTAAAAACTTCAAGCTTAACTTGGACCCCTTTTTGAAGGATCCTGTTACAACATGAGGAGTCGCATTTACACATGGAGTTGCACTCATAAACAAGATAGCCCTCCTGCAAAAATTAACCAAGTGAATATGAAAACTACTGGGAAAAAAAAGCAAGCAAGAGCTTTCGGTGTTTCTGAAACTAAGCCAGAACTTTCTATTGATGATAGACAATCAACTCATGCCTCGATCTCCTTGAATATCTTTCCATGACAATCAATCATGCGCAGACACACTACACATTCTTTAATAGTTTCAATGTGTTATTTGACAAAAGAATTTTCTGTCAGAATTCAACTTACTATAGGTTTTTAACACATCAGTGTTGACATCAACCTACATCAGGATTTGTCAAGAAAGCATATTTGAATAAATATTAAACACAGCAGGCCCAAAACACCACCTTTGTTAAACACACTTCAAAACCCTGAGAATCAAGGACAGGCAGATTCGCAAATGAGAATGTGTCAACATTATGTTTTCAATTGTTAGAGCCATATGTAACTACCATGAGACATGTTCCCTCCCAATCGTAGAGCAATCATAGAAGTTGAACATGAGGTGAAGGCGGAATTTATAAGAAAATGACAGCAATTTCAATTTTATAAATTTGTGAGGGCAGAAATTTATCATTGCACGCCTCTTGTAAACAAATTAAGTGTAATTCAAACCAGGTTCAAGTCCAAATGATTAACTACCAAAAAAAAGGGACTTCCTAGAATGTGGCCAACTCGACATCTTCTGAACATGTATGCCTATGTACAAGTGGGCCCACAATTTTGAAGAAAATTACAAAAAATAGAATGGAGAATTTTACCTCCAAAATTATTCTACCCTTTTCGTCATATGGGAATCTACCATGCATTGGCTCACCCTGAATATCCATAGCATTTTCAAAATCATTCTCGAAGAGATAGACATGGTCACAATTTTCTGGGTAGCACTTCGAGCCTATGCAAGCGCATCCTAGCTGTGAATTCTGCACAAGTAAATTAAGAAAAAAAAAATATTACTATGCAGGGAAAAATGCATTGGATTATTGAATTAAAAATGTGCAATTGATTTTAAGAAAAAGGATTGATCCCAACCAGTTGTGCATTGGTCAAGTACAACTAGAGATACAGATTTAGCAGTAATGCCCAAGGAGAAATGTACCTCTATATCAAGACCAAGGGATGAGTCTATAACCCTCTTTGTAACATAAGCAAAACCTTCCCATGGCATATCTAAGCCAGGCTCTTCATTATGAAAATTCTCAAGACCCTCATCTATTACACAACGTACTGGAACAGGCTCCTTTCCAAAGCTCAAATCCTCACACAAAATTTTGGGTTTTTGAACTGGTTTCGAAATGAACTGCTTTGAATCAAGAACATAATGGCATTCATCCATCTCCCACTCAGCAATATTCACCAACTCCATATGACTAGAAGATTTGATGAATGGACCAGTAGCAGGCTTGAGAGGGGGTAAAGAATGAGGCAGTGTAAGAGGTCTACATCCTTTGGGACAAATAAACCCCTCTAGGTGCCAATCTACTGGAGTATTCAGTTCACTACAAAGTTTAGCTGCCTTCAAGCAAAGATTTTCTGGCAGCAAACCATACTTAATTTCCAGTGCAGCGCGAAGGCTAGTCCTGCAGCAAGCAGTGCGAGCAGTAGAAAGAATCTCAAGGTTACTAGGCCGAGGCTTTGTTTTCTGGATCTCAGAAAATAAGGTCAATGCAACATCTGAGCAATGAGAGTCTAGCAGCCTTCCAAGACTAGCTGTTTCAGATGCTTGAGTTTGTAACCTTGCCCTTGCAGCTATGACTGAGTTAGAAGACTCAAACTGCTTTTGTGTGCCCAAGTTACTGCGATTCTTAATTCTAAAAGCCGCATCAAAACTTCGCTTGAGTCTAGGATAGCAGTGCCTACCCTCGCCTGAGATGATTATTTCCCCTCTTCGATGTAAAGTGGCTCATATGAGCTACTTGATGGTGGACGACCAAGATCTGGTAGAAGATCAAACTTCAAGCCACAGAATCTGCAAACAAATCTTTGGGAGCCCCTCATCTTTCTCGAAGGCACTCTTGTCCTGGCAGACCTTATTGCACAGCTCAGAATCAGGTTGATCAGCTTCAGTCACGACCCTACATTGCTGTTGACTGAGATCTTGCTGACAGAGCTCTGAAGAATGGAAAGAGAGAACATGCTGCCATAACTGATCTGAACTTGGAAAATGGCTATTGCATGACATACACCGAAGCAGGACAGAATGTCCAAGGAATTGCATCCCATGTTTCTCTTTCACATGAGTTTCAAAAACTTTTCTGTTTGTGAAGGAGTTCATGCAAATTGAACAAGCAAACCCTCTAAAAAGCCACCGCAATTCTTTTTTATGGATCTCAGTCCAATGTAAACTCAGTTTTTGATTGTCAGAGAATTTCTCAGTACAAATTTTGCACCTTACAGTCGTCTCAGACTGATCACCATCATGAACTAGAAGGTCATGCACTATAGCTTTGGAAGAAGGTACTTGGTTAACCTTGTCTGCACCAAACCCCCAAATCCTAGTTATTTTTTCCTTCTCACTTGACACCAGCTTCAATAAATACTCCCCTACATGTTGATCAACAGAAGCTTCTGATAATACCCATCCCATGCTGTCATCCTTAGGAACTGCCTTTTGGTGGGATAGATTGCTTTTCATGAACCCATATAGAAGTTCACATGCTTGATGTAGGTATAGTTTTTGTTTCCTTGAAGAGCAATTCCTGAAAAAGATCAAGAAATACGTCTTTTCGATACCAGTCGACTCTTCCCATTCCTTGCACGCTTGAGAAATTTTGGGAGATGTTTTTCACAATACAAGGTGTGTCTCTTAGCAACCTCCAGGCACTGTTCACCATTAATGCGGCCATAATGTCCAATGCACAGTGGTAAATCAAGACTAGTGGCACTTGCAGTAGAAGGTAAGCACTGCTTAGTTCAGATTTCTTCATTAAACAATTTCTCTCATCCAAGGTTTCTTCCACCATTACTGGGATCAGGTTCTCTTGCAAAGAAGTTTGTGCCTCACCAGCCCAACCGAAATTTTTCTCAGAAATAGTGACCGGACTTGGAAGGTGTTCCAGGGCAGTGCTATGATCATGCTTTCTCTTGAGCTCATTAACACAGGAATATGAGAGATCATTAACAACCATGGGATCATTAATTTTCTGGCTACGGTGTTTCTTGCAAAATGCTGAACCATATCGGGCTCGATGCTTGCATTTGTTGCCATTAGTTGTTGTACCATCACACATTGGTGCTTCCAAAGGAGTGTTATGTTCTTCATGATTAGGCTTTCCCACAGAACGAGAATTCAAATGCACACAACAGAAGATATCACCATCATTTGCCCACCGTCCACACTGTCTTCCCTTGGCTTCTATAAAGGCTGAACATTGCCTATATTTCATCGCATCAGGACTATGATGTGAATTTACCATGGCAGTCTTGTTGCATGCCCCACTTGCAAATGAACCCTGTGCAAATTGGATGCTTTCATCTTCAACACCAATCTCATTAAAAGTGTCACTCATTGTGCTAGAACCTTCTACAGCAGCCAGACCAGGAATTACATTACCCTGGGCGGCACCTGTTGGAACATATTTTACAATGCCCTGACAATTGGAATGCCCAGAATCAGCATCCAACTTGGTGGGCTCAGATAATAAACTTGCAGAAACAGATTTATCAGCTTGTTGCACTTCAAGCTTAGGACGCTTCCTACTAATTTGAATTCCCATAGTTAAAGAACTGTCATCATTCTTCCGCTCTGTGTCCAATTTACCAGCTCTTGGGTATGCAGTGGAGAAGAATTTCATGACCTCCTGCTTCCAAGTTTTCCACTCAGGGCCTATATCTGGTTGAACAGGGGCATTCAAGCTCCTCCACCTCATTCCACAAAAACAGAATCGAATAACTCCTGGTTTAGGCAAGGAAATTTACATTCATTCATGAAGTTCAATAGGTAACTCAAAATACACACACACACACACACACACACATATCAATTTCTAGGGGAAAAAAAAGTGTCAAAAGCAGAATAAAGAAGAGGAAAACTTTAGATCACATCATTGACCAAACAGAGTTCTACAATGAAATGGCATATTATCAAAAAAACAATCAGCCATACCATCTAATGGGGTGAAGCAATGCTAAATGTCAAATATAAGTGCTTTGTTTCCAATGGAGGGTGGTCCAATAATTGAAGAAATTCAGTTCAGAAGTTAATTATTTGAACCATTCATTTGCTAGCATTTATTTTAGCAACATTTTATAAAATAATTGCTAGTTAAAGGATAAATAATGTTTATTTATAAGCATTTCACAAGATACATCAAAGTAAACAGCTTGAATTTTCAGTTAGCAGCATCCAGTTTTATATTGACCCAATAGGATTAGGGCCCCCTAAAGTCATAATATGATGATGTCGCAGCCATACAAATTAAAGAGAATAAATTAATGACAGTTAACAAACCAATTCCCTTCAACATAATTATGTTCCAAAAGAAAAGGTAGGTACCTCTGTTAGTATTTCAACAGTCTCTGCACTGTGTACACTCTGACATCTTTGTGCCCATGAGTTAAAAGAGGCATTCAACCAAAGCTGGCTTATATAACTCGGAAGTATCATCTGCAGGTAAGACAAGAAAATCGTTACCTCAATCAACAAAAAATTATTACCAGAAATCAAAGCAGTGAAGGCCAGAAATAGCAACAAAAGTTGAAGTTGACCAGGCATACAATAAACTATACAAATATGCTGCCAAATTAAAGCCATAAGATACAAACTAGCTCGATGCATAAAAAAAACTCTCCATATGCAATGCCAATAAGGCAAAACATTTCAAAACAGATAGTAAAAGAATTTTCAAGAGCTTGAATAGTGAATCTGAAATTTGCAGAAGAATTAAAAACATGAATGGCACATTTTCTAGCCACCATTAAGAACAGAAGTATACAGTTTGAAGCTTCAATAGCATCCTTCCAAGATCAGAATAATCTCTGGTGCGAGATGCTTCCACTGCAAATTCCTTCCATGTTGTAGCTTTCCGAGCATGCTCAACTACAGCCTATGAGAATTTAATCAAAGTAGCTTAAGAATAATTAGCTCAAGGATGGGAATAGTGAAAAAGTAGGACAATGGTAACATCTTCAAAGCAAAGATAGCAAAGAGACCTCTGTATGTAGCCGGTCATTGATATTTAGCATCGCAACAGCAAGTTTTTGCATGATATAACGGCGTGGAACAGTCAAGTCTTTAACCAATCTCCTTCCATTTACGATGAGTACCATAAACAAGAGGTTCTGGCAACTCATCAATTGAACGAACAAGTAGCATATCTGCCCAAGAATATGTCCTGGTACGAGGAAAGAAAATTGCAAAGTAATTTTTCCTCTCATGAGTAGGCTTTGCCCTCAAAGTTGGTAAAGGACAGTCAACCCTTGGACATAGGGATTCGTTTGCTCATTTCTCTCTCCACTACACTTGAGGAAAAAAAGGAAGAAAATTAGATTGAAAATACACAAATGAATATCCAAGTTCACACAACAACAATGAATTGAGAGAATTATGAAAGCAAACAAAATTCTACTCATGAGACAAGCAAAAATAGTGGAATAAAATGATAATAGATGAAGTGTATATTTAATTGCAAACGCTTAAGAATGAAAATAGGGAACTTAAAGTAATGGATGATTGATTTTCATAATGCAAAAATTTAATGAATTCAATTAATACATACTCTTCAAGTTTTAATAACTGCACATCCTGAAGAGTATTGTGCTCAAGTACAACATCTCACACTGCATTCTGCATAAGGGAGCGGTTGGTTGCATTGACTCATGATAAGTAATGCAAGGGGAGCCATTTCTGCTACTTTAGTTGTTTGGTACGCTGGAATTGAATTTGGATGTTGATGAAATCCACAAAAGGTGAAACTCTAAAAAGTGAGATTTCTGAAATTTTTGCGTCACTAGTTTACACTTTCAGGTGGAAATGGCTATGAGTAAGCGCCACTTTCAGAAACTTTCATCTAGCCAAACCACAGCATAAATTGCTACTGATAATTCCACATCCCCTTAATATAACAATGTTTTCTCAGTAAGATATACCATAACTGCATAAATGAAGTAGAAAATACACCCAGAACTTTGCAATTCTCTACATGATTGTGGGTTATAAAGAAATGTGGTACAAAGGATCTTAATCAAATTCAGGAGATATGGGAAGCACCTGGATAGCAGAATTCCTACAGGATGTCTAAATTTTATTCGATTGACAAAGGCAAGTTTAATACATCATGTTGCTGTTTGTTAATAAAGCAAACATAAATTTCTTCCACGATCGATCCTACATTAACCGCTTCCCCCTTCTAAAGTCTTTCTGGATAGGATCATTTTAAATTACCTTATCTTTCTCTATCTTTTAAAATCCATAATATTTTACTTATCTCTATTTATTCTTTCCACAGCTTTCTAATTTTTAATCCTTAGAAATTTTTGTTAATTTTAATGATTTTAGAATTTTTATTTCATTTTATATTTTTATGATAATTTAAATACCATGCCAGCAGTTCTATTTCTCTAAAAACAACAGGTGATAATGTAATTAAAGCGTCCATGCATATAAAAAATATATGTACATACTTATACTTGCACCGACGATATACATGTACATACACAGAGACATGGATATATATATGCACATACAAATATACACATATACATGTATACACACATGTACGTCCATACATGTTTATATACATACACTATAACTTTGATAATTGGGTACTCCACAGCCGTAATTGTGTCCTGGCAATGCTGGTTGAAGGTGCAACTAATAGAAAATAGTTGACGCGTTTGAAGGACAAAAACTCACCGCCCAGTTATGACAAATAAAATTAACCAAATTGGACTTTACTAAATATGCACTTCAAATGTAACACAAAAATATGTTCAAAGGGCCATGATGGCAAAGAGCTAAGGAAAAAAAAGCATTCAAAGAATACCCAACTGGTGTCTTGAACAGAGAAAAATAGGTATGTGCCAATTTTGAACATCCCATGAGAAAATAATGGACAAATTACAACCCTAATAAATTCAACCATGACTTACCCACACTCTAGAGAAAAGGTTCGTTAATTCAAAGGCTTCAGGAGGAGGATGATAATAAATATAAATATAAGTCACCAACAAACTCAAGGTTAAAAGGAATATAGAATGACTTAATTGAAATTGTTAAAACAATTATTGAATAAATGTGTAGTGATTCTACCTCACTGAGTAACCATGACAAAAACAAGTTCTACACAAAACAAGCACTGGGAAATGAAAACATGAAAGAGCATATCCAAAGTTGGAGGCAGCCAATAGAACCACCCACCACACAGTCAGATCCATCTAATTAGTGGAAACCAAGCATTGCAAAGAAAACAGCGTAGACACATAAACATCCATAGTCATTCATGATAACAAAAAGCGACAATTAAAGTGATTAGAGCAATCCAGGGTTCATAAATGCCAATTGGTAACATGTCAAAGTTACTGCAACACTAGGATGGCCCGTTAAAAAGTGCATTAGATATCTCGTGTTTGATATAGTCAAACATGATGTGGTGGTACAAGACAGATGGTAATATGCAACTTAAACCAAGTCTGTTAAAGGAGTATACCTTAGAAAGTATCTTTGTTCCAGAGATAACCAATAAAATTAATGTTTACTAGAGTTAATGATACAACTTAAATGTAAAGTATCTCTGGTCATGCTACAACTTAAATGTAAAGTTAATGTTTACTAGAGTACAGAACTATGCTTACCTTCACCCAGAGTGCGACAGGTTGTTCTTCAGCAGGAAATTCCACTCCTGAAGGGCCAATTTCTCCCACTAGATTGTTATCTTGGACCTTGTCACCCACCTTTTCCTTTGAAAGGTGATAGTCCTTGCTGGAAGTGAAAGATTTACAATCTTGACACTGCAAAGATAAAATGCCTTGTTCATAATCAATTGAACTGGCAAGATCTGATGGCTCACATACAGTAGTATTCTGGTCCTCTTCCTCCCTACAAGAATCTGAAGTAGCACTTCTGAGGAGGTCCATGTCACTGGATACCTGAGAACCATCCTTGTTTTCATTTGTCTGATTTACTCTGTCCCCCACTAAATGTACCACATAGTTGCAAGCTCCACAAATACCACTCGCTACCTCCAGTCCTTGTTCTCGTCCAGTGTAGCTGTGGTCTAAATTGTTTTGTGAAACACAGACGGGGGCCAATTCTTCCCCCTTGAGTTGTTCAGATTTGTCTGTATTGCTTTCATTTTTAAGGGAGATGGCTTCTTCCTCCATGCTACCATTTGAAAGATCACAAACCTCCTGGTAAAAGGAATTATTTTTTATGAAGTTAGTATTTCCCTCAGTGCTTTTATTTAATCTTTCATCTCCTTGTGATAGTTTACAACATTTAACTTTCGACAAGGGGTTCTCAGCAGCAAGGAAGCCATTTACATTTACAGAGTTTCCTTGAGCACAGTCAAGTTTGGTCAGAGTGTCCACATTCCCATTAGAATCATTTGGTTGGTCAACATCACAAGCTCTCCGTTGATAATAATCGTCAGGTACAATCTGTTTCCTGTCGTGAATAGTGAATGCTAGTTTGTCAACAGCTCTTTGCTGTGGATGCTCTACTTGCAGCATCATGTGTTCTTCAACAACATCATCCATTGGCTTTACTCCTGGATTCTGCTCCCCAATATATTGAACTTCTGACAAAGAGAGCACTGACATGATTATCCACTAATGATCCAAATGCCATAAAATGCCACAGCTTTTCTGAAATCCCCGGCCCTCATCAACCTAGATCATCAATCTGTGTGATGAAATAAATTAACTGATCAAAAACTAAATACACAGAAACGATGCAACTTAGATGTTAAGGTCCTTTATGTTCACAAGGACCTGAATTTGTTCAGCGAAAACAAACTTAGCATGCTGGTATAAATTACAGTTTCATGTACTTTTCCATTGAAGTTTACTAACCACGACAACATTGGGTTATCCAAAAATGAAGAAGAAAAAAAAAGGCCCTTTTTTACCAGTATGTCTCATTGATGCGCTGATGATATATATAGTCAACATTAACAAATGTGAAAAAGAAAGACCACATTTTTACTGCAGCACACTGAATATAGATACATATAATACATAAGCCACGGGCAGCAGTCGGCATTACCGATCAAGGAATCAAATGAAAGCTGAAAACTCACTAAACAAAGAAAACAACGCACCCGCCCGAATTCAAATTCAAAGGCAATGAGAACCAAACATTAAATAATAATTAACTCCGGAGTTTATGTTTATCACAAGAGAGAAACGAGAGAAGAAAAGAAATAAACCTTGCATTCAAATCGAAAGGAGAAAAAAAAAAGAAAAGAAAAGACACTGTATTTATTCAACCAGAGTAAAAGCCAGCAAAAGCGCGGTAAGAAGGAAATCATGGCAGACCATGTCTAGTAGATCGAATTGGGAGACGAGTAATCTTGTCATGTACCTGTAATGCCGATCTCCTCCTGCAACAACCACCATAGTCGTGATGGGCTTGCAAATTGGGGGAACAGCAACGCAAAGGACTCGATTTTAGGAGGGGAGAAAGGAGTGGTTTTGGACGAATTAGGGTTAGGGATCAGGAAGGGGTTTTTGATGCTGCTTTCAGTTTGACAATCTATGTCTATCGATTTTTATCAGTCGGCCCCTCCTTCCGTCTCTCATTAATTAATGGACTTTTTATATTCCTAAATGCGCCCAAGGTTTTCTTTCCTTTTCTCGCTCGCACCCATGTCATGTTTACGCGCATACTTCCGACTTCTTTTCTGCATCTCAGCCATTGGATTCTCTTGGGATGTGTTATTAGTCTGATCTAAGGCCTCTCACAAATCCCAGCCATTATTGTACCGACTGAGCATTGATTTCATCAGAATTGACTCTTGGGTTGGGGAATTAATAGCACATCCTCTGTATTTTAATTTTAATCTTCACGGTTAATATAATATAGTAATATATATATATATATATATATATATATATATATATGGACGGTTTTGTCATTTGACTGGTTCAGTGGTTTGCCACTTCATTGGAATATTTATTAAAATAAATTTTAATTTTTTAATTAAATATACAAATATTTCTTTTTATTTTTTATTTTTTTGTGAATATTTCCTAATATATATAATTGAATATATATATATATATATAATTGCAAAGAAATGAGAATTCTTATATACCTGAATTTGAAGATTATACAAAAAAAAAATTGGTTTTGTCATAGATTCATCTAAAATAAAATTATGAAGATCGCTTTTCAAATTTACGCTGAATAAAATATTTAAACCAATGAATAATTTAAATCTATAAATTATTAATTTTAAATCAGTCATTTAACTCACCCATTGCGGTTGATCCATGAAAGTAGACGAGAGATAGTACAACAATAATTTTAAAATTTATTTGATTTATAAGTAAAGTATAATTATAAAATAAATAAGTGGTAAGAAAATGCAGCTTTGATAGTTTTTTTTACCAGCATCGATCATTAGAATAATACAAAAAATATTATGGTAATTTTATTTTATTTTTAATGTTATCCAAATATGAAATAACATAAGTATTTGCATTATACTTCACTTATTTATGTTATGTTATACTATTTATATTGTACTCATGTGTGAATCATATTAACCCTAAAAATACTTAGCGAATGGATATTTATTTAATAACTTAAAATAAATATTATGAAACAGTATTTTTGATGACCATGTTGAAACGCTTGGTTAATGCCACTCAAAGAATCAAATAAATCCAAATTTCTAAGAGATATTTTTATATACATTTTCTTTTTTTTTAATGAAATATAGTTTATTCATTCTATCAAAAAGAAATTATAGTTTTGATTACTGTAATAACTAAATTATTAGTTAAATATATTTTTATTTTTATGATAAGGGGATAAACCATTCAAAATATTTGCATTTTTCAAAAATATATATTTTTTCAAAATCTTTTTGCAATAGACTAATGGCACTGTATTAAACTGTTTGGCTTTAAAAATGAATTCTTTACTATAAAATAATAATTTTATTATATTTTTTTATTGAAACAAAAAGGTTTTTAAAATAACTTGAATTTAAAAACTTAAATTGGCACTAGAAATTGCTCATAAATCTTCTAACCAATGAATTCTTTTGGAGAAGCTAATAAAATAACCAAGTGCATCATAGGAACTACAACAATACGTCGCTGTCATATTCTGGGAAGGGGTCTAGAAGTACTTACTACTACACCACATTTATTAGGAAACTGAATAAAAATAATATTTTTGTTAGGATTTTTTACACAAATATTTGGTCAGTTTAGTAAATAAAAATATTATACTAATTATCCCCACAACAGTCCCCACAACAGACAAATGGTAAGTATGTATGTGTGTGAGTGGATTTTATCAAATATATATCCATATACATTATACTTAAAAAAAAATTCTATTTAAAAGGTTCACATTTTTTGCCACAACCACTTGATTCGAGTGGTTGGTATTATTAAAATTAAGGCTCTTACATATGGAGTAGTAAGAGTTTGAATTCTCGCTGAAAGAGGTAACTCGCAATTTACACTTATCCATCATAGAGATTTTCGTTTGTCGCCCTTTAAAAATAAATTCACATTTTATATATAAAAGAAACTCTAAGGTAGGATAAAGATGGTAAAAAACCATGTTATATAATGATATATATTTTAATTTTCAAATAAAGGCATCATTTAAGTATATATGTGTATTTTTGTAGGAATGCGTGGATTTTATTGGCTAGAGTGAGATTGCATAGATGAGTTGCATAGTTTGTGTTGGATGCTATGAAGCATCCATTTGATTTTGATGATGCTCTGTGTGCCTCCACTAGAGTTCTTTCTTCGAAGAAGCATGCCCAAAAAACTCTCATAAGATGAGTTCTCATGCATTTCCCGTCCTTTAAGGACCCATGTTAGTGTTGAATCTGAGTTTTAGACGTGGTTTAATTGAAATGGGGTTGGTGGAAGTATCCCCTCTGATAACTATCCCCATGGTGTCTCCTCTACTGTCATGCTCTTTAACATTCTACACCCCTACACTGCTTTATGGCAGAGCTCTGAAGAGTGGGACTTCTCCATATCCTTCTCTTGTCTTTTCCAATCGAAGCATAAACAAGAAAGTTAAGACCAAACGAAAAGTCCACAATGCTTATTTGATGAACTCCACTATGAACTCGAAAATTGAATGGTCATCAACACCGGGGCATGTTAGCCCGTGTTCTTTGTTAGAGTTGAAAAATCTTGCTTGCTTTGTCCCAAATTGTGACCATAGCACACCCATGCTTGGGGTGTTTATCCACATGTCCTAAAGATTGACTGTGCATAGGGGTGAGCAAAAAAATCCGGATCCGATGATCCGATCCGATATCCGGTTTTTTTACATAAATTTTTGGAGTCCGATCCAGAAAAGAAGGTCGGTGTAACGTCGGGATCCTCAAGGTGGCAAAACCGATCGGATACAGGTCGGGAGAAATTAAAAACCGGGTATCCGAATCCGATCCGGTTTTTAATATATTCGTTTATATATATAATTATATATAGATAGATAATTAGATATATAATAAATTTAAATTTTATATGGTTTAAAAAGTATATCCAAATCCCTTGTTTAAACCTTGAAGATAATTTTTTTTGTTTTTTACTTTTTAGACCATATAAAATTTAAATTTATTATATATATTAATAAATTTAAAATTTTACGAGGGTGTAAGTAGAAAAAAATAAAAATCCCTCGTTTAAATACTTAAAGAGTTACTTATATATAGTTATATTATATATATACATATTAATAAATTTAAACTCTTCTAGGATTAAAAGTAAAAGGAAAAAAAATTTCAAATCTTTATGTCTAAGATTGGTGAAACTTTTTATTATGTTTTTGACTTTTTTTATTGGGAGAATAATGTAAGGTTTTAATCCTCTTTATAAGTTCTAGAGTTTCTATTTTTTAAATGAATGTTGATGTTGTTATATATAAAAATCCATGGAGGAGATGAAAACTTAAATTTGGATCTCGGATATCCGATGTCCGATCCGGTTTTAAAACCAGTACCCGATTTTTAGTACTCGATTTAAAGCGGGTCGGATCTGGGTCAAGCTCTCGATCCAAAAACCGGGTACCCGATCCGATTTTAAAAACCGGGTCGGGTACCCGGTTTTGCTCATTCCTAACTGTGCTTGAATCAAAAGTGAAGATCCGAACTCTTGAAATTACTAGTAGCTTGGAATACATGAGTCCTTGAGCAGGAGAGCCAGGAGATGTAGGAGAGCGTTCACCAACGGTTCACTTTCAAGAAGCTTACCTACACTCATAAAATCGATGCCCCATATGTGAAATATCTCATAGCCTATTCAAAAGCAAAACTACTACAGTTACTGATATACTATAAATAAATAGTTTTGTGTAGAACTATGAAAGGTGCACTAGCGGAGTAGCAGGTCTATTTTTCAAAGATGGGCATGAGCTCTACTCTTGCTCATTTTCAAGAAGTGGACTGTGTGGCCATTAAAACCTCATAAAAAGTTAAGTGAGAAACCACACATTTTGATGATGTTTATAATTGGTATTAGACCATGACCATGTTAATTGTGTTGATCATGTTGTATGGAATGTTAAAGTTTTTATCGTCATTTGTTTTTAAAGTTCACTGCATTTTCCTTAGTTTACCACTTGAATAAGTTTTTTTTTTAAAAAAAAATTATAAAGACTAAAGAATTAAAAATAACGGTGGGGGACTCATCTCTAGTATAAATATAAAAAAGAAATCTCCAATTCTAATGTTACATTTAATGGTATAAAATATATTAAAAAATATAAAAGTATTTATGCTTTAAATTATACAAGGAGTTAGAGTTTTATTCTTCTCTTAAATCAAAAGTTACTTGCCTACCTATTATTTCAATTTTATACAAGTCTGCTAATATGTTGCTTTCTTGGCTTTCAGCAGTTTAGAGAACCCGTCGGGATACCACGGAGGCACTCACCTGGGAGGATCAGCGCTCTCTCAACTTCCAGGGCACTAGATCCACCGATTTCATCGGCGATTCGGTGCATGCGGCTGCGATCGGGAGTAGTCCTCCTATCCTTATTCTGTGGCGACTGTGTCTCGAGACCCAGTTGACTTGGCCAGTCCCGAACTATGCTTATTTTTATCTTTCTTCCCTGTCTCGATTTTCTGATTGCTTTTTCCTCATCCCCGATGAGGGATTTCGATTATTATTTTTATTTTTAAACTCATTCGCTGGCAGCACCTCTTGTCACTCACTCTGTTTCCTTCTTTTTAATAAATTAGTGGTTTATCCACTTTTATTCAAAAAGTTAGGTTAGAATCTTACCCATTTAAGGTTGAAAGGTCATGGTCTATTAATAAAAAAATTAAAAACAAAAAAATTATTATTATTATTTTTTTCAAATGATGGATAAATTATTCCAATTAAAAACGGAGAACAACAAAACAAGTTGTTATATAAATGGCTATATTTTTTTTTTCACAATAAAACAAATAAAGATATCATCATTCTTCAATTTTCTTTCTCCAAGTGAGGACATCTTTTTAAGAAAAGCGACAAACGTCGGAGCTCGAGAGACGAACACGTGGGGCCAGCTGCACCACTGAATCGCGCCTCACTCTGCGTGAGATAGGGATCGAGTCGGGGAGTCACGCTACTCATCTGAGAGGGCCCTCGATGCTAATAAAAGGAAGAAAAATAAATAAAAAAATAAAAAGAAAGAGCCAACATTTTAGCCTCCCCGCCCGCGCGCCAGAACCTTGCTTCGCTTCCCTTCTCTCTCTCTCTCCTCCTCCTCCTCCGCGCTCCATCCTCTCCTGAAAGTCCTGTTGGAGATCCCAGCAAAGCACGTACGTTTGTATCTTCAAATCAATTTTGAGTTTGTTTCAGAAATTTTTGTGAATTCATGCCTATTTGTTATATTAATTTTTGTCGCACAATCTCACTGAATCGCATGGCAAAGTGATAGGCATTAAACATTAGCAAAATCCACAATTAACATCTACAAACATGTACAGCCACAATCATAATGCAACATTTATGTGATTCCATCTGCTCTGCTTGTACCTATGCTATCCACAAGCACAATTTAGTCCACAAACGCTGATGAGGGATGAGGGATGTTGGCTATGCTATCTCTCAGAATGCAACAATCTGCTCCATCTATTTGTAGAAATTACTGTAGACTGGTGGATGAAATCAACATTTTGTTATGAAATTCCAAAATTTAGGATCGTGATCCTTATAAATCTAGAAAGACATTGTGGAATTAAACTTCTTTTGCTATCATAAACAGTTCAAATGTCAATCTTAATGCACTGATTTAATTTGAGCATGATTTTTAAGTTTGTGCATGCCGTACAACTGTGCATCCCTTCAGCATTTGTTGTCTCACTTTATCACATTCATGTCAGTGATAGTCTATTCACTTTTTAAGTTTATGCACATGTGGTGCACCTATGACTCTTTTTCGGATAAAATGAAACTGCCATCAAGCACTTGCTTGGTCCAGAATGAACAGTCTCAAGAGATTCTGATGCTGACAAAAATTCTCTTTGGAAATTTGCAGAATTTAGTCACTACATTTGTTGCCACTGTTTAGCCTGACAAGGAAACAACTAGAGAATTAAGGTTGCTTAATAGAACAGAAAAATCCACCTGCTTATGGATGGCTCTGAGATACTCTCCACCTTCCATATGTACTCACTTTTTCCTAATGCATGTTTGTTGTGTGACATTTTTATAATGGTTTCAACTTAATTCTCACCTTAGGTTAGATAACCAAACTCAATAAGTGCGGAACATTTCAGAGGTAATGACACATTACAGTTGTGAAAAGGGTAAATTAATAGGTGCGGAACATCAGATTACTGTAAGGGTTAATTTTATTTTTACTTCTGAGGGTTTGCACTTTATCCTTTATTTATTTGAAGTAATATTCCCATACTCTTTTTAAAAAGAAAAAGAGAAACCAATAGCTTTTTGCAGAAGTTGTCATGTGGGCTTCCAAGGTGCTTATGCCAGCCACATTGCTTTTATTTATTTATTTATTTATTTTTTTGTGTATAAAACAAACTCATCTTTGCCTTTCTTTGCATAGATATATTTCTGGTGATTCCCATTTGTATTATTTGAGATGACAAAATAATTTAAACAGCTACATAAATATCACACTAGGAATCTTTTTGTACCAATGGTCTTGATGAGAATATCAAGTTTGTGTTTGCTATGACTTCTTCGCATTCATTGGCTTCCTCTTTTTGAAATTTTTTATTGGCAAGACAGTTTAGAAGCGGTAGTTTACATAACAATGTCCAGCCCTTATTGAGTTAAAATTCATGTTTATATTGCTAAAATAATTGCATCTAGATTTTCTGTTTAAATCAGAGTGAAAGCTGCTAGTGTAATTCAACATGACTTGTCTTTTTCTCTCAAAGTCATTATAGAATTTAAAGAATGACCCATATGTAGTGACTTGAAGAGCTAATGACCATCGTGTGTGTTCCACTCTTACTTGCCTTTATAATTTCATTCAGAATCATAAAGCCGTTTTCTGTAATCCTTGCAGATACTATTTTTCAGTTGTCCATGCATTTGATAGAGTTTGTCACTAGATCCTTTCCAATTGACTTCAACAAATTCTCTTTTTGTTGTGTAATGTTTAAATACTTAATTGGACAAAGTTTTGGAGTGCCCCTTTGTATTTCTTAGCACTTGTTTGGCAGACTAACCTTTTCTTATTACATCTGAGCATGGTGCATGAATAATCTAATATCCAAATTGTAGGTGATTATATATTGAAGAGCACAAAGTGACGTTGACCCGGTATCATTGAGATGATACTCTTGATGCTAGTTCAAGAGCAAAAAAAAGTTATGCCTATAATTGAACTTTTTAAGTACTGTATTGTCATACTGGCAAAGATGCCGATACGATTTTTCATAATGTAGATCATCTTCTGTCCCAGTCCTAATATTCTTATGATGTGAATGTTGAGGTGATTATCAAGTGAGTGTACATTTCTGGGGTTCTTGTTTGCAGATGTGTCGTTTTTTTTTGGTTTTATATTCTATGGTATCTAGCACATCCAGAGCATGATGGTAGAATTAAATAATTTGTTGACCATAAAGAAACATGTATTTTCATCTGTATACTTATGAATAATTTGTAAACTATTTTTGGCATATGATAGTAGTCTGGTGTATATTTGTGTGTTGTGTGGGCTCTTGCTTGAAGATCTGGCCCAAGTGTAGCAAATTGGCTGTTTTCCATGGCTCTTTGTTTTTTACCTGAAGTTTTTCTTCCTCCTTTTTTATTACTCTGGATTAACCTGCTGAAACTTTGATGCCATTCTTAAGACAATCACTTTTCTCCAGCAGAATCCTTTTGTAATTGTGAAGGAGTATACAATCAATTTTTGTGCTGCATCTTGAATTTAATTTATCTTGGTTCACACCAAGTTCAGCTAATTCAGCTCTTCTCTGCAAAAATTAGGTTACTACTCTACATTGTGAGCTGACTGGTGGAGAAGTGCACCTGTTCTGCTACATTACATCTCGTTCAGGTTCATTTTTTTCACTATTGAAATATTCATTTCCTACATGCACAGTTCCTGCTAGCACTGTATTGATGCCCATTTTTTATTTATATAATTTTTTTAAGATGTTTTTTCAGCGGTTAGTATGTAAAATGGTTAGGCTGTGAGAAGGTGGACTTTGTACGGTACTGGATTAAGCTGTTCGGTGGTTATATTGTTTGTTAATTTGTTTGAATTTTCTACTCACCGGAAGTAAAGAATCTTTTCTGATCCGAAGCAAATCCATGTTCTTAACTCTGGAGGTAAAGAATCACTCTTGATTATTGTCTAGTCCTCACACCATGGATATTGTCAGCTGTACCATTCTAGAAAGTGAATACTCCATTGCCTCTGAGGTGTTTTTTTGGCCCACCAACTATAGGTTGCATGCTATACGGCGCTTAGGGTTATGTATATTATATATGCATGAGTTGTAGACTTGACTTTTTGCTTAGATGTCCTCTCAAGTAATTGAGAGATTTGTCTCTATGCAAGGATAGGTATGCCGTTGGACCACAAGCTACCTCTTATGTCTCATGTCTTTAGTTATTATGTTATATTTCCTTTTAATGTGCCTTCGATTAATATATGAGTTGGATGATGCTGAACGATGTCCTCGTCTCAGCCAACAAAGTTTTTCTCGACCGGGAAATTTCTACTTAGCTTTAAGGCCCAAATTTGGTCCAATTTGTTCAATGACCCAACTAGAAAGAGGTTCCAAATGCGTCGGTTTGAAACTTAGTTACCACTGGTTTCATTTATATTTCTTTGCTCCTATAGTTCTTTCAACAATCTCAGGTGTAATTAGTATTGGGTGTGCCGTTATAGTTAGAAACCAAAGCACTACGAAATTATTTCGAATCTTTTTTTAGATGCATTATCAATCAGCCTGGGAAAGCCCACCCATTTTGGTCATGAACACCATTTCAGTACCACGGTCAGGCTCACATCTTTGTCACCGTGATACTTTTTTGAGGAAATCACAGCAGATGGAAAAGACTGACCATTTGACTTTCTTCTCCTCTGCATGACTGCATCTGCATGAATTGCGGTTATTCACACTGCCAGGATAAGGGTCTGTGAATAGTGATCAGTATTTTGTTTTTGATAAGATGAATAGTGATCAGTACCAGATAGTTAGTGTTCATGGCTAGTTTTAGAGTCTTAATAATCCAAATTTCAAATTAAGGAGCAAGCCCTGGGCCCCTGAGTGATGAAGAGGCAGTGTGGTAGCTTCGTGGCATTTTGAATCTGAAGCTACTCTTTTCCCCAAATCCTCTTGTTGGAAATTTCGTTTGTCCTGTTGGGTTTTAAATACTTGTGCACGCCTGTTTAAGCACTAGTTTAGTTTTTATATCTAAAAGCTTTGCTCCTCACTATGGAACGAAAAAGACACTTATCCCCGAAGCCCAACTTTAGACACCGAGAATAGCGACCTTGATTCCCGCTGAATATGTTTAGTTTCCTTTCCTTTCCATCATTATAATTGTGTGTTCTGTGATCTCAGAAAAATCTGATAGTGTTATTCTTTCAATATCACATGACATGAGTAATCCAAGAGGTGACCCACATCTAACAAGCGGCAAGATATTGGGAAAACTGCTGTTGAAATTATCATTGTTAGGAAAACTCATTCATGTTTAATTAAAATCTTAAGGGTGATTCTATCTAAATAGGAGAGATTCTTGTTAAAAGCTCAAACCAGGCTGTCTGCTTCTCTGTGCTGCCGGAAGATGAGGCTCTCAGACATGGAACTGATAAGAAAATTTAACTACAGCTAGAATCCTGCTGCCTTTGACCTTTCTAATAAACAAACTTAGAGCGAAGGCGGAAGTGCACCTAAGATGACATACCGTTTTCTTATTTCCACGGTGTGGAGGGACCTTAACCTCAGAAATTGAGCTGGAAAACTAGTTTGCACAACAATCTAGTCAACTGTAGCCGCGATCTCAATGATCACATGGAACCACGAGCATCTTTGTTATCTTCTTACATTTCTAAGACATTTATCTTGTTATCATTGGGCTCTGAGATCATTTTAAAATGTATGTGTCTGTCTACACACACACATATATATTTCTTTGGCAGCACAGTTTACTAATAAGGTGGCCATCCTGTGAACCAGATTCAGAACACATAAACAAAATCCACATGCTAATGTTAATCAATACCAAAATCAAGTTTAGATACCTTTTATTTTGCTAGGTGAGACACCTTAGACATGTCTTAATTTAAGTTGTTTAAGTACTATGCCTGGTTATCTTAGAAGGGTGAATGCTTCCCTCAAGAAACTTGACGCATATACATGCCTTAATTTAAGTTGTTTAAGTACTATGCCTGGTTATCTTAGAAGGTTGAATGCTTCTCTCAAGAAACTTGACGCATATAAGTGGATGTCGCAGGGAAAGGACTTCAGCAATGTTTTTGTACTGGGGAGCAGTGTCAATCTCTTTTGGTGGAGGAAAATGAATAAACAAACACGTATATGCATGGGAGATGTAGCTGCTCTTATCCGAGATCCTTTTATATGTAATTGCACATATTAAGCTCAGGTTTTCTCCTACTCGTTCAAATATGCAAGGAATTTGAAGGGAAAGCTTTCCAAAGTAGTCCTTTTCAGCCAGTCGCATTAGGATGCAGCCCATCATGATCAACTTTGAGCTATTGGCGCTATTCAATAGTGACTGGGCCCAGTCCAAATAGTTTAATCCATGGATTCTATGACAACCATTAGCTACCTCGTCAAATAGAGGCCAATGCTGGGGGTATCTGTAGATAAGTGCTCAGAGAGCCAAAACAGTAGGAAAATCCCACCAGAACTAGTCCCATTCGGGAATCAAGCCTTCCTTTAATCCCTCACTTTCGTCCCTTTTTGAGGGCCTCGTTTTATCTTTGTTTTTTTAACTTTCATAGCTTGGTAACATTCTCTTGACAGAACCTCTTTGTCTTTTTTTACATGCCTTGCTTGCTTTTCTGTCCTGGTATCTCCTACATATTTCATGGTTTCGTAGCCATCCACAAATTAAACGTGGAAACGATGATCTGATGATGATCAACATTTAGCCAAAATTGAGCTTCTAGTTAAAATTTGGACATGATTGATTTGTTCACATGACCTCTGTTGTGTTCAGCAGCATCAGTAACGAGGACCAGCTATCATGTTTCATCTGACTCCAGCAAAAGACAAACCAAATAAGTGACGAAATGTCACTCGGCCTTGGCTGCATGCGTCAGTGCAGTCATCTGTTATTTTAACCCCAAACAACTTACCGATGAAAAAAAAAAACCAGATGTGCAAACCTAGTTTATTTATTTATTTTTATATTGTAGTGCCATTATAATATTGAAGTTTTATTTGTCCCGTGTTGTATGCTACTATGCTTGCTTTTATTCACATTTCACAGTACAGGCAGACTGTAGAAATCGAAGGTTTATCTCTGACTTTACATTGCTGCTTGCTTCTATTATTAATAAATAAATAAATAAATAAAATATAGTTGCATTATCTTTTGGTAATCTTTTAAGTTGATCGTATTATATAGTTAGGCTTAGAAGTTAAAATAACCTATGAGTCTATAACCCAAAGAGGTGGTGTGAGCTATAGCAGCAGATTTCATAGTCAACGGGTTTCTTGGGCAGTCGTGCCGTGTGCGCCTTGCCTCTCTACATGCATGCTGGTTTTATCCCTGTAGGAGTTTTTAACTTCGAAGTCTTGTGGCTCAGAAGTCTGCCGTCTGCACACAAGAAATTTGTAGGATTTTAATGGGAACCACAGATATCTGAAGTCGAAATGACGGTATGTTTTCATGACTAGCCTTCCTTGTGCTTCATGTCTCTTTACTCTCAGTTTTGGCATCTGATTAGACTATACTCCCATTGTTGGCCAGTTAAGTCCTGGCTTTCAGCTTCTTCGCAAAACTTAACATTTGAAGTTAATCAGAATACCAGAATGCAGGAGTTGGCGTGCCATTCAACTGTGGGATTAGAAGCTGTAATTTCCCGGAATGTGATTGCCGCAAGGCATAAACGCTCAAAGAGGTGCCTCTGCTCTCTGGTTCCAATGGAGCCCTGTTAGTTTTGTTTCGGGTCTTCCATTGAACCGACTCAGATGTTTTCTTTTCTTCTTGTTTTTTGTTTTTCAACCGCTGGAGTTATAAAATGTAACTCTTCATACAACATGTAATTTCAAACGCAGAAAAAGTAATAATTCTAATTTAAAAAAGAATCAAATTGATTGTTACTGTCATGCTGAGAACTCCTTGCTGATGATGTTAAGTAACAATGGCAGTGATTCCGAAAAGGGTGCAAAGAGAGACAAGCTGGAGTGGTCACCAAAGTCTTTTCATCATGTTAAGTTGGTAATGCCCCTGTTCTTTTATCCTCTATTTATTTGTTTATTATTACCGTGATTTTTTTTTTTTTTAAAGAAGTTGTAGCTTTGCCCTTTTTTTTCAGTGTAGAGAAGATCATTGCGTTGTTTGCTTTCTGCAGAATACTTTGCAAGCTTAGATTTCTAGCCTTCCCGAACAAGCTCATTTGCCGCTATCCCTAACTCGTTCTAGATCTAACATCAGCTATTGTTTTTTTTTAATTATTTTACTTTATTATTTTTTTTTACACTAGAACTATAATAATGGTCTGCTTACACTATCTGAAAACTTATGATTAATTAATTGCTAATTTTTATGGTCTCAAGGACGTGGCAATAGCTGAAGGTAAAAGTGAGGAGACTCAGATGCCCAGGTCTAAGGTCCAAAGCTCTTTGAAGCAAGAGGTATGGAAGATGATGCTTAAGTCATTGTTTTAGGAAGAGTGGATAAACTGTTAAATTAGTTCCTGTATCCGAGTGAATGCACGAATTGCTCTCACCTACACATAACTGTAATTATTTGACATGTAGACTGGCAAAAAATTCCATAGCTGGTACAAAGGAAACTATGACAGTTGACTACTTCAATATGAAATATAAACAGAATTCTGGTTTTCTTAATAATAAATATTGTTAGTGTAGTGAACCAATCAATAGTAGCCAGTAGGTCTTGAATATTCACATTATGGTTTAGTCACATTAGATCATCAGATGTTATGCTGAAGATTTTATTTTATATGGGCCATTTATTATCACCCAATGCAGATTCAACAACTTGAGAAACATCTAAAAGATCAGTTCATGGTGCGACGAGCCTTGGAGAAAGCACTAGGTTACAGGTCCTCAGCCATTGATTCTTCAAATGATAGTTCAATGCCCAAGGTAATTTCTCTATGTCTTTTTTATACCATTTCCACATCCTAAACGTTTTTGCTTTAAAGCAATTGGTAAGGACGACCGCATATCCCTTATTTGGTCCTGTATTTTGCTGACTGGGACTGAGCTAAGGACCAATTAAAACAAGCAATTGCTTTATCATTTAGTAGCTTTGTGGTAAGAAACAACCCTGCCGCTTTAGTTACCCTGGGAAATTGCCTAAAACCCAGGTCCAGCAATCAAAGGAAACCAAGCAAACACGCAAGCAATTTCTGCTAGCCTTTGATTTATTTCTTTCTTGTAAGTCAAGTTGATGGTCTAACTCTAGGTGTTTGTGTCTGGCTAGATTAGTTTCTGTCATTTGAAATAGTATGGCACTGGATGTATACCATTGCAGCTTTATTTATTTCTTGTAAATATATAAATAATGATTCTTATTTGTCATTCAAAAGTAAAATTATAGTTATACTATTTTTGTATGTTGTCAGCTAACCAAGGAACTGATAAGGGAGATTGCTGTTCTCGAGTTTGAAGTCATGTATTTAGAGCAGTATCTGCTCTCGCTCTACCGGAGAGCTTTTGACCAGCAAATTTGCACATTATCTCCCTCTACAATGGATGAAAGATCAAAACAATTATTATGTTCCCTGTCTGGACACCCTCACGAAGTTGCAAAACCTGACATCTCATCTATGAGAGGTGATTCAGCAGCTCAACATAGTCAGATGGTGTTGCCAAGAAAGTCATTTACCAATTCATCATATGGAACATGTTTTGCTGGGTACCAGCATAAACTAAATGGGCATGGTGTTGATCGCAGCCATTCTTCGATCTTGCATCATTCTTGTTTTTCAGCTAGAATGTCCCCAGCTGCAGAAAATCTATGTGGATGTCCTCGAGAATGCCACTCAGAGCCTTTTGTCCCCCGCTTGATGTACGTAATTCTCTCATGCCCTTGATTTTATCTTCTAGCAGCAAGCTTAAGTTTAATCCTGAGGATTCATTTTAATAATAGTTTTTGTTATGGTGGTTCATGCACAGCATGAACAAAAATCCAGCTTCAGGTGTCATAAGCCCTCGCTGAATATCTCGGCACCAACATTGCTGATCACATACCTGAAACACCTGGTAAACTCTCTGAAGGCATGGTTAGATGCATGGGTTCCATCTATTGTAAGATAGCAGATCCTCCTCTGGTGTCTCAGGGTCGTTCATCTTCTCCTACATCATCTTTCTCGTCGATGAGTGCATTTTCCCCCCAATACGTAGGAGATATGTGGAGTCCTGGTTGTAAAAGAGGATCAACTCTTGATTCACGTTTAGAAAATCCATTCCGAGTTGAGGGACTGAAAGAGTTTAGTGGCCCATACAATGCAATGGTGGAAGTACCATCCATATGCAGAGAAAATCTGCAACTTCCTGATGTTGAAGAGACACTTCTAAAGTACAAGTAATCCCCTTGCTTTTGAAATTTTACTCAGTATCAGATATTGCCTCTTCTTCTCAGAAACTTGTTTTTGCAAAAGCATTTTTGTTATTCATTTGAATATCCCATGCTCTTTCCTCTAATTAAAAATGTGTATAATAATTTGACCATGAATTGCATGTTTTTAGATCACTTGTTCGTCAATTGGAAACTGTTGATCCAAGAAAGATGAATGCTGATGAAAAACTTGCCTTCTGGATTAATATACACAATGCATTGATGATGCATGTGAGTGCTTTAATTCATACATCAGAAATTCATTCATATTGGTCCTTATGACCTGTGAAATTACAATGGCAGCTGTGTCTAAGCGTGAGTTGCTTCTGCAGGCATATCTGGACTATGGGATTCCCCAAAACATCGTGAAGAGGGCATCCTTGTTTACCAAGGTAATAACATTGGCAATGAAATTGTTGAATAAGGTTTCTTTGATACAGCGTCTGGCAATAGCGTTTATCTGACAACGACCTCGTTACCCACTACTAGGCTGCATACAGCATAGGGAGGTCACTCTATCAACCTCGACACAATTCAGGGTCTGATTCTAAGATGCCGGACACATCGACCCTGGCCAGGTCTGCTGTCATGTTTCAACCATATTAGGATTTTGTGCGTCTGTATTCATTAAATTGACCTCTTCTTTTTAACTCTTCTTTGAGCTTCATAAGAGTGTATTTTTTTATTTTTAATTTATTTTTTTATTAAAGAGGAGCTCAAGAAGTTATTCATAAATGTGCAGTGGCTTCGAGCATTACTTTCCACGAGGACAAAGTTGAAAGCTGGAGATGATTGGCTGGCCTATGCTATTGAGCAACCGGAGCCACTTATACATTTTGCTCTCTGCTCGGGAAACTATTCTGATCCTGCGGTAAATATCTAGGCAATATGCATTTTAGTATTGCCCTTCGGGTGATTTCTTTCTTCCTGTTTTAATCTAAGTGGTTTATCACTTTAAAAGAAAAAAAAAAACTTGTACAATATCTTGGTTGTGTAGTTGTTATGCTACAGTATCACAAGGGTATAGAGCTCGGCGTTAAGTATGAGAAGGACATATCCATACCTTTAACATATATTAACGAGCAATGTACGTATTCCTTCATTTCAGGTTAGGATATATTCCTCAAGGAGATTGTACCAACAACTTGAAATGGCAAAAGTGGAGTATATTCGTGCAACTGTTGGCATTCGGAAGGAGCAGAAGATCCTACTGCCAAAGATTATAGACTCTTTTGCTAAAGATAAAGGATTGTGTTTGCCAAACTTGCTAGATATGATCCAATTTTATCTTCCAGAGACTCTGCGAATGGTGATGCAAAGATGCCAACAAGGGAAATCTCAGAAGATCATTGAATGGGTTCCTCATAACCCCAGCTTCAGATATTTACTGTCAAGGGAATCGGCGCTTCCTCAGGTGCATTGAAAGTTGATACTGGGGCGCCTTGGATTGTTCTACCCCAAAAAAAAAAATATAAAGTATACACGTTGCTGACTGATGCTAAGATATGACAAGATATGGTACTGTGGTGACCATATCTGGACATATCTTGACTAGTTGTATGTAATGTAGTTGTACTGGATCTTAGTTTGCAGTACTAATGAAAATCTGATGCATAAAAGAAAGAGTAGCAATGCATTTTTTTAATAATAATAATAATAATAATATTAATATTAATGGAGTGCGCATTACCCAGAACGAATTTGGATAAAAGAAATAAAATAAAGAATTAGTCAATTAGCCACGGAGAAAGAAGAAGCTGATCTCGGGTCCGAGGCAACCGGTTGGATCCACGAGATGGTACGACTCAGAGTCCGGGGAGCCTATCACTCGCTCAAAACTCCCACGCATGTACATGAAGGCACAAGCAGTGGGACCCGCCGTCGCCGAGTCTAGTTTTGGGGGGAGCAACAACCCGGCACCCGTGGACACCGGCCGCACTGCCTCTAGTGCCCACATGTCAGCCTTCGTAGCCGCTCTGCGTCTCCCGTACCCGGTTTTGCTCCCATTGCAGCGAACCATCCACGACGGCTCGTCCAGCAACGAGCCACCTCGAGAGTGCTCGGCGGAGCATTCGAACGTTATGCGGCAGACGCCCTCGAGATCACAGGAGGGTAGGTCGATGAGCAGCAGAGGAGGGTCCGGAGATAACGGTTTTTGGAGGCAAAGCCTTAGCCTGTTGTCTTCGACGGAGCCCCATGGACAGAGGATGGTGCCAACCACTGTGGGGGGGGATTCACGAGAGAAGAGAAGGGGAATGACGGGCCCACATGGCTGCAGCACCGTATCTGTCACCCAAGACACCAGGTCCCACCATGATGTTACTACGCTGTCTGCCATTTTTTCTTCCTATTACTATTATTATTATTACTATTACTATTACTATTACTACTACTATTAGCACCTTGCTATTAAACTACAAATTACTTTTTCCCAGATACATTTGTAATCTGAAAGCAACAAACAGAAGATTTGATTCGTCCCGCTGCCGCTGAGAAGGCCGAGGATCAGGTTTGTTACTATGCCTGGTGTTTACCCGTTCTACAATCTGTTTGTTCAGTTATAGGCCTGGGATAATATTTTATGAAAATTTAATTAAATTCCACACACAAGAGAGACAACAACTATAGCAACAAGTTAAAAAAATCAAATCAAAAACACAATATAATTTAAAAAAATTTAATATACAATGAAGAAATTTTTTTATTAAAAATATTAATTCTAAAAAAATAAGATAAATAAATAAATAAATAAAAATGATGCCATCATAACACCTTAATATAAAAACTTTAAAAAAATAATTAAAAAAATATCTTTTATTCAAAAAAATAATAATTTAATTACATTAAATTATTCCTTATAACTTCTTGTGATTACTGCACAATTTTTTAGTTGAAGAAAAAAAAAAATTGTTTTTAGATAGTGAAACATAATCACTTTTTGTGATATAGTAATGTTTTAATTTTTAAATAGCAACCCTTGCGCATCAAACAAATCCATAATCTTTCGAATTTTTTTACGGCTTAACTTGGAACAGTAAAAACAAAAGTATAACCAAGTTAGATATTTTGTCTGGTAACTCATGAAAAGAACCGTTGATTATTGGCAGCTTGGGGTTCCATTAATCCTTCAAGTCCATTGATTGATAAGAATAGTTAGCTTGGGGTGCCATTATTATAAGGCATATGCGCGTCCGATCCAATAACGGGGGCAATGTGGTTGGATCCCAAGTTCCAACCAATAGGAATATAGGATACTTCTCACATCTGATCAGGCAGAGCACGCTCACTTCTTTTCTAATCTCTCCTGAGTCCTGATATAACATCAAGTATCAACCACAAACACAGTTATACAATACAATACAATACAATCCAATCCCAGAGAAGCCAAGCAACACACACAGAGACAGAGACAGAGAATTTGTGAACGATGGAGGCGGAGGAGATCGGCAGGGTGCTTGGTCGATCTTCGGATCTCCGTTCCAAGTTCAACGAGTGCATTCGTAGCCGTAAAGGAGGCGAAGAAGAGGAAGAGAGCATCATCGGCATCCGCGACGCTTTTGAGTCGTTAGACCAGCAGCTCAATGCCTTGCAGGTCTCTCTTTCTCTCTCCTTGTTTCCTTGCTAAATATTTTAAGACCCAAAATTTGAGACTTACCTGGCTATGAATTTCGTAGAAATTTCACATATTCAGTACTTTCAGTCACTGAGAGTTCAGTACTGAGGATTGAGGTGAGCGAACTCGCAACCACTACTAATTGGGATCTTTTGTTTGCTTCCTTCCACAAGGAAATATTATATTTGGGCTATTGTCTTTTTGGTTTTTAATTTTTATATATAATGACATAAATTGGTATTTGGTAGTAATTTTTCTTCTGCGCTTATCCTTATTCAAAAACAATCCCTTCGTCCATGCTATGTCTTATTGCTGCATGTCTTTTAAGTTAATAACGCTACTATCTGGTTTGTGATGTAAATGATCAAATTATTCTAAACAATTCTGCTGTTTGTTATTCTTGTTTGAAGATGCAAGTACTGATCTAGTATGAATATCTTTAACCTCAATCAATCTTGTGAATACTTTGCATCCAATCTGATTCTGGTCCCTTCAGCTATTCTCTTCACGCTTGTACGTGATAATCATGTATTTCATGTTTCTGCTTGAATCCCAGCAACTGGCATTGGATTCAAAGCTGAATTTCTATATTGAATAGTCTTATACTTTTAATGCTCAATCGAGTACTATTGTGCTTAACTGAAGAATCAGAATGATACATAACTAATCCTTATCACTACAGTCTTCTAGTGTAACCTCTTGAAACTTGAAAGTGGTATCCTCTCATGTATACAGGCACTGCGACAACAACAAATACATGAGAGAGAAGCAGCACTTGCCCAGATTGATAGCAGCTGCTTGGCATTGCTTAATAAACTCAAGGAATACAGAGGGGAAGAGGAGTTGGAGCTTATTCATGAGGTTTCAATCTTTGCTGGAGAAATCTTTGAACATCATGATGACCTCCTCCTACCACCATGCCCAAGGCATCTTCCAGACTCTATGTTGGATGGCATCTTTGCTTCTCACCTCTTGTGTAGATCCAAGCTCTTGCAAACTGGGCTCGCTGTTGGTCACACTGATGATACCAAGAAGAGCATTGATGAATCAGAGAAGAGGCAGAGTGCTCAGCCTCTTGGAAGTAATGGAATTGGAATTGGAATTGGAATTGTGGGATTTGTGACTAGGTCAGTTATTGCAATTGTTGGTCTTGTGTCTATTCTGAATTTAACTGGTTTCAAGCCTTGTCATAATATCTGGGAAAGAACCATTAAGGCACTGCAGCAATTCAAATTCTCAGCCGCAGTTCAACGGAGACGAATTTCAATGAAGTGCCCTCCTGGTAAAGTTTTGGTGATTGAAGATGGAAAACCACGCTGTATGGTGAAAGAGCGAGTTGAGATACCATTTGAAGTGGATCTTAAGACTCCAAATGTTACTTATGGTTTTGGATGAATAATGGATACCATCTCATAATAAGGTGAGCTTCTTTATTTGTTGTTGGTAAAGAAAATTTCTTTTTTTTTTATGCTTCTAACTGTGCAGTGCAATGGGCAATTTGATATGATCATTGTGGGATCAGTTTAGGCATTCTTGGCAGCTGTGAACATTTATCCTAGTAAATCTGGTGGGAACATAGATTACTGCAGGTATGGACAACAAGAGAGGATGACCGGGCAGGAATTCTTATTAGTTGGTTGATTTTTATTGTTAGTTTGCAAAAAAACAGGGAAATATCTGATCAACGTTGTTCAGTAAGAAAAGTGCATGTTTTTCTGTTCGAGTCTATCACCATTAATTTGTCGAGGAAGCTGTATTGGTTCCCCATCGATCTTCTCAATAGCAATACGGGTTTTATAACTATTCATATATTTGAAAGAGCTGCCGGTACAAGTTTCTCAATTGTTGCACTTCACCTGATGATCTGATCGCCATTAAACAGATTGCTCCTAATTTTATCAGGATTAATTTCTGAACTTTATTTCATGTGTATATATATACTATATCCTATGAAATGTGTAAATTCAGTCCTAAGCTAAGCATATGAAGTGTGAGTTTGTTCACATTTTCTTCCTTTCTTTTCAATGAATGTTGTGGTTTATATATATATATATATTATTTTAATAAAAAGAAGGCTGTTCACACTTTCTTGAGAGAATCTGGGCGATCACTTGCATCCATGCATGTGGATGAATACTTCCCCAAATTAGATTGATGATTCATCTTCCAAACATAGAACTTCAGGCTGCCATTGATGATTCTCTGTGAGAACCACTTCCCAGATCAGATATCATCTGCTCTTATAATTTTAAACCTTTCAGCCAATTGCATGTGGATTAATTTTTGAAAAGATGAATAAACCACTTCAATTAAAAAAGAAATTGCATATAATTGATGTGCTAAAGAGAAAATTGAGAAAAAAAAAAAATATATAATATAATTTGAATCGACAAAATTAATAATAGTTAGCATAAGCAACTGTTGATAATTAAAAAACTCTGGTTAGCAAAATTGGGAGAAGGTGCAAGGTTTACTGTAAATTTTGTTTTGGTAAAGATTGGAAAATTTTGATTTTTTTAATAAGTTAAAATTTAGATTTTTTGTAAAAGATTTTCAGGCTAAACCCTGCCCTAGTAAATAAAAATTTTCTTCTTATTATTATTTTTATACTAGAGAAACGCTTGAATGTGTTGATGGTAATACCATCAGGGTGCATCAAAATTCTCCCTCTTTTATTGGCTTGCGGGAGAGGATAAAATTCTCACCCTTACAAACCTGTTTAAAAAAGGGTGCATCAATCTTAACATTTCTGATACTTGCGTCCTCTGTCACAACGCTTCTGAAAATCTAAACCACCTTTTTTCTTAGTTGTGTTTTCTCTAAACGCATTTGGGCTTTTTCTCCCGAGCTTTTAGACTTTAACTCTACTCCAGATCGATCCACTGTACTCTGGACAACATGGCTATCATCCCTTACTTCTCAGCACCGGATTCCCTGCGATCTTATCTCCCGAGCTATCCCTTTGGAATATCTGGATGAAAAGAAATTCGTATTTTTTCATTCGAATGCTTTTACTGCATTACAATATTATTTTTTAAGACTGCTAACATGCTTATCTCTTGGTTCCAAAGCAGTATGGAGATAAGACCAGACATCATCTAAATGAAGCTTTCAGCAAAATCACGCTCGACTCAACTTCATGCTAGAGAATCTCTACTCTTGGCGATCATGACACTCTGGTCTTTGCCCTGGAGTAGGCGTTCACGTTGTTTGTCTAGCGGGGCTGAGATGTCTGTTGACACCTCCCGTCTCGCTTAGTTTCTTTTTCCCAGTTTTGTTTTTTTCTTCTTCTTTCTCTCCTCACCCCGGTGAGTTGACTTTTTATTGCTCTCAGCTTTTATTTTTGTCCTGCTGTTTTTCCTTTAATAAATTTATGATTTATCCACTTTTATCAAAACATCAGGGTAACCGTTTTATGTACGAAAAATGATTTTATATTTCCTTAACCAGAGAACCCTCAAATGTCACCATCATTGTCATAAAAAGTTAAAAACTCTTTGGATGTATCGGAACATATATATATATATATATAAACTTTTTTCCCCTTGCTATGTAGTCGTCTTTGAAAACTGATGATCTCATCCATGATGCACTTACACTAGCATTGTCTTGATCTCTTTTATAAAATACCAATTTCGTCAATGGAAGAAAATCAGGGAAGAGAAATCAATTTGTAACTGAACTATATAATATATGCATTCTAATCCGGGTAGTTAGATGGAAGCCTTCTTAAGAAAGTCATGTTGTTTCCTTTGATTAATAATACAGACTTCCTATAATGACTTTCGACATAAATCTTTGCAAAGTTGTATTGTTCTCCTTCTTGTGGACCTGCTTATCTTTTAATATATTTATAATTTATTTATTTAAAAATAAATAAATTGTAAACTAGAACTATATGAATAAATTTGGAAAACCATTAATGGATAAGAATATAACGTGATATAAACTATGTTTATGTACATATTTGAGGTTATATTCAGTCCATTAATTTTTTTTTTTTAAATAAAATGAATAAATCACAGATTTATTAGAAAAGAAAAAAAATAACAGTGAACAACATGTCCAAAAGAAAATTAAAGAACCCCTCATCACTTGATCCAGTCAGGTCGGGGCATATAGAATTGTATCGGTTAATTAATTAAATATTAGGGGTATGTTCATTGAATCAGTAATTAAAAGAAGAAGTGGAGCACCGAGCGAGCACATGGTTTCTGTCTGGTTCAAAATCTGTGTGCCAGGCAATAAAATTATCTGGTCGACCTTTCGTGACATCTGTTGGTCACGACTCACGAGGGACCTTTTGCCCCCAAGGTCATCTCAAGGCCATTTCCTTCCTTTAAGCAACTCTCATTCATTCCCATATACTTCCAAAATTTGCACATTTATGTTACCATTCTTATCATGATTCATGCCCATGCCCATGTGTGTCTATATAAACAAACATTCAAATGCTCTTAACCCTGTCTGCGCACCAACATCAACAAGAGAAGAAGTATCAAGGAAAACAAATTAGATGGGTTTCACGACAGAGCAGGAAGCTCTTGTGGTCAAGTCATGGGAAGTGATGAAGAAGGATGCTGCAGCTCTGGGGCTCAAGCTTTTCTTGAGGTGCTGTGTCACCTGACTCTCTTTCATCAAGTATCTTTAATTATCCATTAATTGTGATACTAGTGTTCACTTAATTAATTATTTCATGAGATTCCCAATTTTAGGATTTTCGAAATAGCACCATCTGCTCAGCGCCTCTTCTCTTTTCTCAAGGACTCTGATGTACCTCTCCACAAGAACCCCAAGCTCAAAGCCCACGCTATGGCTGTCTTTGTTATGGTATATATGCATGCATGCATGCTTTATAATTGCTGTGCTTCTCTGTTTTCTTTTTTTTTTTTCCTGACTTTCTAGCTTCATGATGGAATTGAACTCCTAATTAAAATTAAACATTGGTTTGATACAATTTATGATTTTTATAGACCTGTGAATCTGCTGTACAACTGCGCAAAGCTGGAAAGATCACCGTGAGGGAGACCACATTGAAGAAATTGGGTGCAACTCATTTCAAGTATGGCGTGGTTGACGAACATTTCGAGGTGCCTCTTCTTTTGACTATATTTATTATATATGGATATGAGTTTATGTGAAATTATTTAGTTAGTTAATTTTTGTGCATTTATTAAAAATATATATATATATATATATATTAGCAAACATGCTATTAATATGAAGATAGAATGGGCCATCAATATGTACAGGTGGTCAGGTTCTCACTGCTGGAAACGATAAAGGAGGCAGTTGGCGATATTTGGTGCCCGGAGATGAAGAGCGCATGGGGAGAAGCCTATGATCAGCTTGTTGCTGCCATTAAAGTAGAAATGAAACCCCTCCCTTCCTCCTCTTAATTACTTCAATTAGGATTAATTTCACCCGTGGTTTGGCATTGTATTTCTAATTTTGTATCCTCAAAATAAACGCTGTGAATAAATGATGGTTGTGAAATGCTTGAGATTTGACCAGTGATGCAGTCGCATATCATGTGCCACTGTCTCTTGTTTGACCCGCGCACTCATACGTTTCTCTATGCTTGTTCTTTGGTTTTGAGCCGGAAAAAACTTGTTTGTCACTGATACCATATAGGACACCACGGATCAAATCAGGTGTGTTAGCCGGAAAGATAAATGGGTGTGACTACTCTTGTGGCGTGCCGCGTGCGAAAGAAAAAGCTGGCGCTGAACAGTTTTATCAAAGAAATTTAAATAAATAATTGTTTATTACTTAACAGGAAGAAAGAATGCTTCACCCGGTCCGCTCAAAACCAACATGAGCAAAAAATCACGATGGAGCTAAGAAAAACAAGTGATTTTTAAATAGAAAAAAATTTAAAGTGATAATATCTCGTTAATTAGATAGATTGCAAAAAGACATAATAAACAAGCAGGTGAAAACTAAGGCACAATCCCACAAAATAAGCAAGCATAACATACAGTAGGCGGAGACTGGAGAGGCGACCTAAGCTAGTAAGGGCTCTGGCCCTGCACATTTCCATGAGGGAAGTAGAGGCAGATGGTGAGCGTGGCCCCTTCTTTGGCGCAAGTGGCCTGTGCGCACCCAACCTGGGTGGTTTTTCCGCCAGACCACCTGTGTGTATGTGCCGCACTCGTGCCCTGCCTCGCATGTATTCTTGGCGTGGTTGTAATACTGTTTCTCATCCGCCCATGAGCCCACCACTTCCAAAGGGCTGGCCGGGTAGCTCGCCCAGGCCTGGTTTGCCCCGTACGGGCTGGAACCTAGATCTGCGAACTCACAACCTTTTTTGTCCCGCTGGTATCTGACGAACAGGCTCGCGTCCGAGTAAAGCTTCGGACTCCAACTCAGAGGTGCCACATTGACTGCCGCCCGGGCTTTGTTGTGGACCGTGAGGAACTGTTCTGTCGCGTTGGTAGCAGTTGTATTGGAAATAGGCTGAGCCGAGGGAATAGGGACTGAGGAGAGGAGGACGTGACGCGCGCCAGCCAGGCTCGTCATGGTCATCATGATGGCTGGAACCAGGAGGATCCAGTTCCAGCCTAGGAAGAGATGCTGTTGGTCAAGGGAGCTCATGCCAATGCCTATGTAAACCGGAGCTCAGGATCAGTCAGGACCTGCTCAGTTCCACAGCTTGATAGAGGTGAAGAGTCAGCGAGCGAGCGAGCAAGCTTCCCTGCCTTAATAATAATTGATTATGGAGTCGGAGTGGCACTCCCCCGGACGGAAGTGCCTGTGAAATTTACCGACACACTCCTCACACTCTGCGCAGCTGTAGCCTGTAGGCCCGGACCGTGTCTGTGTCACGTGATGAGATTGAGAGTGAGGTGAAAGGCATCCGAGAGCATTAATGGGCTTGTCTCTCACTTTGTAGCGCCTTTACCGTGAAAATTGACGATCCGCTCCACGTGGAAGCAAGCAACTTTTTCGGCCTAGTGTTTCCAAAACGCAATTAAACATGGCGGTAGACCAATACCTTCATGTGTCAAGGACCGTATCCCAAAAAAAGGCACTTGCTGGAGCGACCGGTCCCATATTTTTAATTTAATTTTTCCCCGATCACCATCACCAGATAAAACTAAGCCATCAAACTGCACTGCCCTCGTGAACCGGGATTATAAACCTTGTTTATTGAACAATAGTGGAGTAGCTCTTGGCTTAAGTTTACAAGTCCATAATGACGTGGGAGCGTGCAAGCAGTGTTGAGTTCCTCCATACAACCTGAGTGTAGTAGATGTCGCAGTTGTTGTTGCCTTCCCGGCAAAACGCACTCCTGCTGCTAGTAGCCTAGTACTGCTACTGCTTTGCATTCACCCACAACGCCACGACTTGGGACGTGGTAAATTGGTAATGGGGTCGCTGGCCCATACCTGGTTATGGGCCCCCATCATCCCCACCAACACGTCGCTCGGATGCTCACACCCTCTCAAGCGACGGCGCTGACTCGCGAAAAGCTATGCGTTCTTGCCGAGTGTTTTGCATTCAGGGTGAGGGGTGGACTCCGCACGGGCCTGGTTATGAGCCTTGAGGAACACCTCTGCCCTCGTCGCCTTTGTTGTGTTCGGCATGACCACCCGGGCCCACCAGTGAATCAGTGATGGTTCATGGTTGGAACTTGGAAGGAGACCCCCAAGTAATAAGGAATACATGAAATAGCATACACCCAAAGAAGGGTGCCCATCCGTCCATCGCCTACGTCCTGACTCGAAGATAGTAAATAATTGGCAATAGAGCGCTGGCCGTTAGTATGACCTGCGGTCATCTAAATAGTGTTTCGAACGCGCCATGGCCCATGACACTTCCCTACTTTTTATTTAAATTAAAACGCAAATATGCAACAAGATGAGCTCACAGGAAAAATTACAAATAGACAAGGAAAAGCGCAGATTTATGCGATCCATCAATGATCGGTGCAAAAGAAAGCCTCAGACCAAAATCAACCAAATCATGACTTCATTTGAAGCCTCAACAAGAGAGACCATTAGCAAGCTGCATTGCATCTAGTTGTCATCACACACTGGCACAACGCCACCAATCAATCACTTAATTTATGAGAATCTGAAGTTAAAAAGTTACTTTCCTCGAGAAAAGAGTCCTGGGGCCATCATAGAACAATGACAGATAAAATTTCCAAATGAAAGGCCCTCGCAGCAACGTAATTGTCAGAAACTAAAAACCTATGTACCCTCAGCAAGAAAGACATCACTGGACATATACAGGCACAACACAAAGATCACCAGATAATATAGAAAATGCACTTGGATGGAATTGGACTTGGGATACAGTTTAAATAAAAAAAGAAAGTAAATGAATGATCCACAACAGGCTAGTGTTCCATCTTAACTACGGCTGTAGATGGTGACTCAGTCATGGCAGGAAAAAATTGAAGCCAATCCTTTGCACAGAAAAGTGCCTCCACAATTTGAGGACGCAATGAACTCCTATACTCATCGAGAACCTTGTTTCCTGTCCCTGCACCAAATATGGAGCAACCTGGACCGACCATGGACATTGGAATATTGGACAAGACGTCCCGGGCCATCTTGGAGAGAGTTGGGTACTTGATATTGTTGAGTTTCCACCAATTCAAAATATCAAACTCTTGGATGCGTGGGACAAGAGACTCCTCCAGATACTGATCCAACTCTGATTTTGCTTGCTGATTCACAGACATTTCTGAAATGTAAATATCAAAATCTAGAAGGTCATCCACATCCAACGCAGAAATGGAAGATACAGCTTGATTGTTGTCAATGCTGCCATTGGTTACAACAGCACCTCCTTGTTCCACATAAGCCGGAGTAAGTGGAAGTGGCTGGGCAACATATTCAAGATAGAACTCATGTATTGCGTCATCAACCACCTTGACATACATAGAGGCATCTTCAACATATATTTTTGAGAAGCTGAATTCCACTAGTTTAAGTTTGAACCGGGGGTCCATCACTACAGCAATTGATAAAACAAGGCTGCAATCTTTCCAATACTTGTCAAATTTTTCATGCAACTCCTGCGCCATGCAGCTCACCATGCTGTCCTCGTTTTTTATTGCATTAGTCAGCTCCAGCTGAATCTTCCATGCTTCTTGGAAGAACATATTTGCAGTTGGATCTATCGCTGACATGATGAAGACTGCAGAATCATATAGAAGCCTCAAGAAGGCGCATGCAATTTCCACCATCTTCCAGTCATCCACAGATGGTGCTTCATTGTAGCTTTCATCACAAGTTTCTAAACGAGTGAATGCACTGTAAATATCATGAGAAGAGCAGTCGTTGTCCAAAGTAATTGTGAATAGCTTGGTATTCATATTCCAATCTGAGTGTTGGGTATTGGGTCCCGTCCTATGTGGAGAAAAGCCCAAATGGTCCAAGCCCATTAGAGTTCATTTTATTAAGTGTTTTCCATCATATTAGGGTTAAGAGGGTGAAAAATCTGGGGAGATAGCAGCCGCAAAAGATAAAAAGCAGTGATTTTTCATCTGGGTTCGGATTTGACCAGGGCAGACAAATTCAAGCGGTGTTTGGTGGGTCAAACAATGTCGATTGAGCTGAAATTTGGTGGGCACGTTCGGGACTTGCGAGAGCTTGATTTCTACCGGACGCTTTTGTGATTTGGCTTCTCCTAGCTCAAGATATGAGGGTCGAGAGCAGCTACTGAGATATTGCTTTTTGTTTCCAATATAACTTGTCTTAGCTATTGTTTTTGGTCGAGTTGTATCGATTTATGCTCATTCTTGAGACTCTCTTGTCACCTGAATT
The DNA here is from genome assembly GCF_009730915.1 of Dioscorea cayenensis subsp. rotundata. Classification (NCBI taxonomy): domain Eukaryota; kingdom Viridiplantae; phylum Streptophyta; class Magnoliopsida; order Dioscoreales; family Dioscoreaceae; genus Dioscorea; species Dioscorea cayenensis. Next base: position 424,714 of record NC_052483.1, read on the forward strand.
TGATCATAGTGGAGCTTGGATTGGTCAAGATTGACCCGTGGTTTTTCACCCTTGATTTAAGGGTTTTCCACGTAAAATTTGGTGTCTTGTGTGATTGCAATTTTGGTCTTGTTAGGTTGCTCTCCTTCATCTAGCAAGCTTGAGGATTGTTTATTTGTTTACAATCTATTGAGATTGTTGCTTAATTCCCATCAGAGTGGTATCAGAGCCAGGTTCTCAATCTTTGTGATTATAGTGGTTTTCTTGCTTGAATGATGGAGGCAAATACAAACAGGGATGATTAGTTTGAATGGAAGCAATTATCATCTTTGGAAAGGGAAAATGAAAGATTTGTTGTTTGTCAAAAATATGCACTCACGTGTGTTTCTGCGAAGCAGCCGATTCAAAAATCGATGAAGAATGGGCATTTGCACATCAACAAGTTTATGGGTTTATTCGCAATATGTTGATGATAATGTTTACTAATCATATTGCTAATGAGACTGAAGCCAAAAAATTATGGGAGAAGATTGAGTCTTTGTATGCTTAAGTCGGGAAACAACAAAAGTCGTATTTGTTGAATTCCATGATGAATTTGAGATATAAAGAGGGAACTTCCATATCGGATCACTTGAATTTTTTTCAGGGGCTTTTTTGATCGATTGTCGGGGATGAGTATTAAATTTGAGGATGAAATTCTTGGACTTTGGGTCATTGAACACACTACGGATATATGGGAGACATTTCGGGTCTCAATAATAAATTACGCTCGGTGGTGTGGTGTCTCTAGAGTCAGTTAAGAGTAGTACTCTTAATGAGGAGATGAGAAAGAAGGTTCAATGTTCTTCTTCTCAACGGAGGTTACGCTTCGATGAAGATCGGGGAGAAATCTTCATAGAAATCGAGAAGGTAGAGATAAAAAGCGAAAGCAAGTCCAAGTCCAGATACAAGGATGTTGAATGCCATTATTGTCACAAAATGGGGCACATAAAAAGGAATTGTTTCAAATGGAAGCGAGAAAACAAGGGAAAAGGCAAGCAGGAGAAGAAGGATCATGATGGTGATTCTATATCTACTGCTACTTCTGATGATTTGGTCTTTACTACTGAGATTGATATAATCAACATTGTGTCTGATGAGTTAAGCTGGGTTGTGGATAGTGGTGCTACTTTGCATGTCACGCCAAGGAAGGAATTCTTCACATCTTTCAAATCCGGAGATTTTTGGCTCATTGAAGATGGGTAACAATGGCATTGCAAAGGTGGCTGGTATTGGAGATGTGTGTCTGCAAACTACCATGGGTATGAAGCTACTTCTAAAAGATGTAAGGTATGCTCCTGATGTTTGCTTGAATTTTTATTTCAGGTTAGCGGGACTTGATGATGACGGATATGACAAGCTGCTTTGGTGGTGGAAAATGGAAATTTACCAAAGGAAACATGGTTGTAGCCCGTGGGAAATAAAGATTCTAAGTTGTATTGGTTGAAAGGTGTTGTTCCTAGTGATGATGTAAATGCGGTAGATATGGAGGCATCTTACTTGTGGCACGGAAGACTTGGTCATATTAGTGAAAAAGGATCTGTCTAGCTTGGCTAAAAAAGAATGTGCTTCGAGGGATTGAAGAATGCGAGTTAGAGAGATGTTCTCACTGTATGGCGGGGAAAAACAAAAAGCAGGGGTAACCTTTAAGAAGCATCCCTCTTCAGGGAAGTCGGAGTTGCTTGAGTTAGTACATTCGGATGTTTGTGGACCTTTAAAGGTAAAAATCTTATGGTGGTGCCTTATATTTTTCCGACATTCGATTGATGATCATTTCGAGAAACTTTGGGTCTATGCTTTGAAGACCAAAGATCGGGTGATTGAAAAAAATTCGAGAGAATACCATGCCTTGGTTGAAAGACGATCCGGTAAGAAGCTCAAATGTATCGGGGAGTGATAACGGTGGTGAGTATTGTGGATCTTTTGATGCATACTGTAGACAACACGGAATCAGACACAAGAAGACACCTCCCAAAACTCCTCAGCTTAATGGTCTGGCAGAGAGAATGAACAGAGCATTGATGGAAAGAGTTAGATGCATGCTTTGAAAGCAAAGTTACCTCAAATGTTTTTGGGGTGAGGCATTGTGTGCAAAGAAAGACATGTGATCAATCTTAGTCCCTGCTGTGGCCTTGAAAGGTGATGTGCCGGATAAAGTATGGTTTGGAAAGGATGTTTCCTATGACCACTTAAGAGCTTTTTGGGTCGCAAAGCATTTTTTTCATATTCCAAAAATGAGAGGTCTAAGCTTGATGAGAAGACTAGACGAGTGTATCTTCGTGAGCTATGGTCATAATGATGAGTTTGGGTATAGACCCGTATGATCCGGTGAAGAAGAAGCTGGTTAGAAGCCGTGATGTGGTATTCATGGAAAACCAAATGCTTGATGACATTGATAAGGTGGGCAGAAAGATCCCTTGAAGACTTATGAGTTAATTAATGCAGAGCCGCTCATGTTACACCAAATCTAGAGAGCAGTTGATATTGATGTTCGTAATGATGATCAGCAGCTTGGAGATGAATTAGATGTTCCAAGAATGGATGTACAGATACAACCTGAGCAACATAAAGATGAACCTGAAGATCCACCTCAAGTTCCACTTAGAAGGTCTAACAGAGAGAGACATGTGTCCACCAGATATCCATCTGATGAGTATGTAACCTTGATCGATGGGGGAGAACCAGTAGAATTACAAAGAGGCCATAGAAAGTGAAAAAAAAAGCAAATTGGATTCATGCAATGGAAGATGAAATGAAATCCTTAGATGACAATCATACATTTGATATAGTCAAGTTGCGTAAAAGGCAAAAAGGGCCTTTAAAGAATAGATGGATTTACAGGGTGAAATATGAAGGAAATTTCAAAGCATCTCCTAGATATAAAGCTAGATTGGTGGTGAAAGGTTTTAGTCAAAGAAAGGGGATCGACTTTTGATGAGATTTTTCTCACTGTTGTGAAAATGACATCTATTAGAAGCGTGTTGGGTTTAGTCGCAACTCTAGATTTGGAAGTTGAGCAAATGGATGTCAAAACTGCATTTCTCCATGGTAATTTGGAGGAGGAAATTTATATGGAACAACCTGAGGGTTTCAGGGTGCAAGGCAAAGAAAATCATGTGTGTCTGTGGAAAAAGAGTTTGTATGGCTTGAAACAAGCTCCACGACAATAGTATAAGAAGTTTGAATCGGTTATGATTGAGCAAGGCTATAAAAAGACTACTTCTGATCATTGTGTCTTTGTAAGCAAGTTTGCTGATGGTGATTTTATTATCTTGCTATTGTATGTTGATGGCATACTTATTGTTGGGAAAGATTTTTCTAAAATTGACAGGTTAAAGAAGCAACTCAGCAACTCATTTGCTATGAAAGATTTGGGATTAGCGAAGCAGATATTGGGTATTAGTATTGTACGTGATAGAAAAGAGAAGAAGCTTTGGATGTCTCAAAAGAAATATATTGAGAAGGTGCTGGAGAGGTTCAACATGGGAATGTCTAAGTCTGTAAGCACTCCTCTAGCTGCACATTTCAAACTGAGTGTTAGTCAGAGTCCTTTAATTGAGACCGAGAAGGTTGACATGGAAAGTGTTCCTTATGCATTTGATGTTGGGAGTTTAATGTATGCCATGGTGTGTACTAGACCTGACATTGCTTATGCTGTTAGCAATGTTAGCAGATTTCTCTCAAATCCGGTAGAGAGCATTGGAATGCAGGGTGAAATGGATTATGAGGTATCTTAAGGGAACTTCGGACTTAAATCTTTGTTTTTGGTGGTGAGAAGCTTGTGCTTGTCGGTTATACGAGATTCGATATGGTTGGAGACGTTGATTCTAGAAAGTCCACTTCGAGGTATTTGATCAAGTTTGCGGGGAGTTGTGGCTGGCGATCCTAGATTGCAAAAAGTGTGTTGCATTGTCCACAATCGAGGCGTAGTTCATTGCCATCACGTGAAGCCCGCAAGGAATTTCTTTGGCTTAAAAAGTTCTTGCTTGAGCTTGGCTATACACAAGAGAGGTACATCTTATATTGTGATAGTCACAGTGCAGTTTATCTTGCCAAGAATCAAACTTTTCATTCCCGCTCAAAACACATTGATGTGAGGTATCATTGGATACGAGATGCATTGGATGCGAAATTGTTGGAGTTGGCTAAAGTTCATACAGATGACAATGGTGCTGACATGTTGAAAAAGACTTTGCCAAGAGGGAAGTTTGAGGTTTGCCGTATGATCGCCTGGATGGCAGTCACCTCCACATAGTCGTGAGGGGGAGATATGTTGGGTATTGGGCTCCCGTCCTATGTGGAGAAAAGCCCAAATGGTCCAAGCCCATTAGGGTTCACTTTATTAAGTGTTTTCCATCATATTAGGGTTAAGAGAGTGAAAAATCTGGGGAGATAGCAGCCGCAAAGATAAAAACGGCAGATTTTCGCTGGGTTCGGATTTGACCGGGGCAGCAAATTCAAGCTGGTGTTTGGTGGGTCAAACAATGTCCGATTGAGCTGAAATTTGGTGGGCACATTCGGGACTTGCAGAGCTTGATTTCCACTAGATGCTACAGAAGCTATGATGGTCAGAACAGAAGCTACAGAATATTGCTTTTGTTTCCAATATAGCTTGTTTTAGCTATTGTTTTGGTCAAGTTGTATTTTTTTTTTCTGATTTATGCTCATTCTTGAGACTCTCTTGTACCCTAAATTTGGTCATAGTGGAGCTTGGATTAGTCAAGATTGACCCATGGTTTTTCACCCTTGATTTAAGGGTTTTCCACGTAAAATTTGGTGTCATGTGTGATTGCAATTTTGGTCTTGTTAGGTTACTCTCCTTCATCTAGCAAGCTTGGGGATTGTTTATTTGTTTACAATATATTGAGATTGTTGCTTAACTCCCAGCAGGGAGAAGATATATACGATAATAAAGTTGAGCATTCTCCGGTGCAATCTCCAGTCATTGTCAATGAATTGTCCAGTTAAGCATACATACCCGAGGGTTTGACTGTGTTGAGAATGTTGCTCTGAACTAAGATGTTGACTATTCATTGAAGAGTCTGCTACTCTGATCTTCTTGGTATGGACCAGCGGCTGATTGGATGGAGAAGCTGCAATGTGATTGGATGTTAGCCGTTTTTAATTAAGGTTTCTGTTCTTCACCTTTTGTCCTTATGTACCTTTTGTGTGCTACCTTGCTGGTGAAGCACATTACTTTGTTGTCTTTAAATTCAGTCTTCTAGTCAACGTTTCAAGTAAGCTTAATACGAGAATAGCTTCAGTTACTTTGCTCTATTATCCACTACCTGAATTTAGAACAATCCTGTGAAACATACATAATATTATCTCCTTCTTTTGTCTAACAGTGGTATCAGAGAACTGGACATGGCTGGTTCCTCTTCATCCACTAGAGAGGCGAATGTACCATTCTTTGCTGGAGAAAACTATAACCTATGGAGCTTGATGATGAAGATGATGTTTCGATCAAAGGACTTGTGGAACCTCGTTGAAAAAGGCTTCAGCGAGGAGGGAGATGGAACTCGAATTAATGAGAGTGTAAAGAAGGATGCAAAAGCTCTCTTCCTTATTCAGCAGGCCCTTGATCCAAGAGTTCTCATAAGGATCTCTGAGGCCAAGACATCCAAGGAGGCTTGGGACATTATCAAGACGGAGTTCCAAGGAGATTCAGACACCAACACTGTCAAGTTGCACTCTCTTCACTGGGAGTTCGACGGTGTAAAAATGAAGTCGGGTGAGAATGTTCATGACTTTGTTAGCAGGATCCTAGATGTGGTATATCGGATCCGGATGATGGGAGAGGAGCTCCCACAGAAGGCAGTGGTGACGAAGATTCTAAGAAGCTTGTCTCCGAGATTCTCACAGGTGGTACACTCGATAATAGAAGCAAAAAATCTCGCCACACTTACCATTGATCAGCTCAGTGTATCCTTGAAGAGCCATGAGTCCATACTCAACATTAATGGTGAACACGAAGAAGACAAAGCTCTACACGTCAGGAGCTCTCCTTTTGGAGAACACAGTTATCGCGGAGGCAGAGGACATGGACGCAGTGGCTTTAGAGGTCGCGGACGAGGACGCGGAAGAAGCTTTGAAGCAAATCACTCGATTGACGCCAACAAACAAAACAAAGGTGTCCAGTGTTTTATATGCAAGAAATATGGAAATGTTAAAGCACAATGTTGGTACAAAAACAAGGAAGCAAATGTAACAGAGGAGGCGAAAGGAAAAGAAAAAGAAGAAGAAGGAGTCGTATTCATGGCGTGCAATGAGAGCTCTTCAACAAACGAAGGTGGTGGAACTTGGTTGATTGACAGCGGATGCTCGAATCATATGTTAGGAGAGGAGAAGCTGTTCCAATGCATTGAATCTACACCAAACCAGTCCATTAGACTTGGAGATGGAAAAGTTCTTCAAGTTAAAGGAGTTGGCAAGGTTACACTTCGCTCCAGTTATGGCAAAACCACCATCTTGAATGATGTTCAGTTTGTCCCTAACTTGACGCACAACCTGCTAAGCGTGGGACAACTAATGGCATCTGGACATGATCTGGAGTTCTCTGGTGGAAAGTGCACCATTCGGAATTCAGCAACCAAGAATAAGATTGCATGCATTTGTATGACTTCTCATAGATTATTCCCGCTTGATGCTAATGATGTAGGAACTGCAAATGTTGTGAAAGGAGACATGGGGATAACTGATCTTTGGCTCAAGAGATACGGCCATCTCAACGAGAAGAGTTTGAAGAATCTCTTTGAACATCATTTGGTGCAAGGTTTGCCTCCTATAACATCAAGCCCCTGTGAAGCTTGCTCGATGGGAAAGCAAGCACAAATGGTGTTTCCATAGGGACAGGCAAGGCGTGCCACTGTCCCATTGGAGCTTGTACATGGAGATCTTGTGGGGACAATACAAACTCCATCACTTGTTGGTAATCGGTATTTTTTCCTCCTAACCGATGATTGTACCAGGTATAGCTGGGTATTTTTTCTGCAAAGAAAGTCTGAAGCATTGCATCAGTTTAAAATATTCAAACTAAAGCTAGAAAAGAAGTTGTCTTTGTCGCTAAAATCTCTGCACACCGACCGCGGGGGTGAGTTTACATCTCGGGAGTTCAAGGAGTTCTGCGAGGCTTCGGGGATTTATCATCAGCTGACGGCTCCGCGAACACCACAGCAAAATGGCGTTACCGAGCAGAAAAACAGAACAGTTATTGAAATAGCCCGGACCCTGCTGAAAGGGATGATGATGCCGTCAGAATGCTGGGGAGATGCTGTTGCCACCGCTGTGTATATACTCAATCGTTCACCAACAAAAGCATTGGAGTCTTATAACACCATATGAGGCGTTGACTGGGTCAAAACCACATGTTGATCACCTAAGAGTCTTCGGGTGTTTGGCATATCGATTGGTTGATTCACAGTGAATGAAGTTTGATGCAAAATCGCAACCATGTGTTTTTATTGGGTACTGTGAAAGATCAAAAGCCTATAAGGTGATAGAGCCCGACACGAAGCAGGTCCACATCAGCAGAATTGTTTGTTTTTATGGAGACAAGCACTGGGATTGGATGAGAACTAACGACAAGTCTGCACCAACTTCTGTGCCATGTGATGACGTGGAGAGAATGTTCTCTAGAGGTCAAACAGATGGACCTCCACCATTGATCTCATCTGATCAATGGTCAGAAACAACACATGCACATTCTAGAGGAATTTCTCAAATCTCAAACACCACACTTGAAGACGAGGAAGCTCCGGCCAGGTATCGAGACCTGACTGATATTTACAATGCATGTTCTTTTGCCTTGACAGCTGTGGACCCAACAACATTTGAAGAAGCGGTGAAGAATGAAGATTGGGTTGCTGCTATGAAAGAGGAGATGACAGCAATCCACAAGAACAAAACTTGGGAGTTGAAATGGATCTTTAAGTCCAAGTTCAATCCAGACGGAACATTGCTGAAGAAGAAAGCGCGAGTTGTCGCCAAAGGATATGTGCAGCGAGAGGGAATAGACTTTGAAGAAGTATTTGCGCCGGTAGCCCGATTGGAGACTGTTCGTCTCTTCCTAGCCATTGGAGCACAAAGGAAATGGTGTATTTATCAGCTCGACGTCAAGACCACATTCCTAAATGGCGAATTACATGAAGAGGTCTTCGTAATGTAGCCAGAAGGTTTTATTATCAATGGAAAGGAAGATCAGGTATACAAGCTCCGCAAGGCCCTGTATGGACTTTGCCAAGCCCCCAGAGCTTGGTACAGCCGTGTTGATGACCATTTTATACAAATGGGATTTGTGCGCAGCGCTAACGAGCCCAATGTCTACCAAAAGTGTCAAGAAGATGAAGACACTCTACTTTTGTGCTTGCACGTAGATGACATAATTTATATGGGGTCTTCAGAAGAGATGTTAAGAGAGTTCAAAGATACAATGTTAAAGACTTTTGAGATGACGGACTTGGGTCCCATGAGATACTTCCTTGGCTTGGAAGTGAAGCAGCTGAATGGGTCTGTATTTGTATCACAACGCAAATATGCTGAAGACCTTCTCAGCAAAACTGGAATGCAACACTGCAAACCAGTTAGTACACTAATGAACTCCAATGAATGGTTCCACTTGCAGGATAGTTTAGGTAAAGCTGAACCTTCAAAATATAGAAAGATTGTTGGAGGATTGCTCTACCTCACTCACACACGACCGGACTTGATGTATGCTGTATCAGTTGTGTCCCGGTTTATGCAAGCTCCAAGCATGCACCATTTAGGAGCAGTTAAAAGAATTTTGAGATATGTGAGTGGGATAGTCAGTTATGGCATTCAGTATATGAAGAATGAAGAATTCAAGTTGATGGGCTATTCAGATAGCGACTGGGGAGGATGTCAAAATGATCGAAAAAGTACCACAAGGTGGATTTTCTCACTGGGATCCGGTGCTGTGGCTTGGTGCTCAAAGAAACAATCTATCACTGCGTTGTCAAGCACCGAGGCAGAATACATTTCAATTACCTCAGCATCCTGTGAAGCAGTTTGTTGCGTCGTCTCATGGAAGACTTAGATGTGAAACAGAATTGTCCAACTGATATCTTCTGTGACAACAAGGCAGCAATACAGATAGCTAAAACCCCAGTCATGCATGGGAGAACAAAGCATATCGACACCCGTTATCATTTCACACAAGAACTCATAAAGGATGATCAAATTATCATAATGCAGTGTGGAGCAAACGAATAAGTTGCTGATGTTTTTACAAAGGCTCTGCCAAAGCACAAGTTTGAATTCTTCCGTGAAAAGCTGGGTGTCAAAGAGTTCTGAGCAAGGGAGTGTGTTGAGAATGTTGCTCGAACTAGGATGTTGACTATTCATCGAAGAGTCTCGCTACTATGATCTTCTTGGTATAGTACCAAATGTCGATTGGATGGAGAAGTCTGCAATGTGATTGGATGTTAGCCGCTTTTTAATTAAGGTTTCTCGTTCTTCACCTTTTGTCCTTATGTACCTTTTTGTGTGCTACCTTGTCGGTGAAGCACATTACTTTGTTGTCTTTAAATTCAGTCTTCTAGTCAATGTTTCAAGTAAGCTTAATACGAGAATAGCTTCAGTTACTTTGCTCTATTATCCACTACCTGAATTCAGAACAATCATGTGAAACATACATAGTATTATCTCCTTCTTTTGTCTAACAGACTAGTGATACATAAACTTATGGTGAGGCTGATCTTTCCTGGCATTATCCCTAAGACTTGCAAGAGATTTTGTTTTTCTTTAAGATAAACAGATATGATCTCCCCTTCAATATCATCAACACTCGCCATCTTGAAGCGAGGCTGGAGGCTTTGAGCAAAAGCAATGAAACCAGGGTGCTTAACTATATGGATTGGATATTCATGCAAAATGATCACCTTCGCAAGATTCAAACAGCTAGTTTCCTGATCAAAAAGTGCATTGGCCCAACCAGCACCTCAATAGCGCCTTTTCTGCGGTGGTTCTGTGATATTTCCATCAGTTTGTGCACTGGTGAGTGCAAGTTTCTTTTCTTGGTTTTTGATTTTGGGACAAGAGCCGAATGCAATGTGTCGCTTGAGGTGGCTAGTACCAGCTATCTTTGAACCACTACTATATGCAAAGGTTTGCTTACAGAGTTTACAGCAAGCCCGTGTGCATCCACCAGGAATAGCTTCAATAGTAAAATGTTCCCACACTAATGACTTCTTCCTCCTGCGCTTGGATGTTGGTGGTGTTTCACTACTAAGCGGTTTGGTGTCATTATCCTCTGCCATAGTGAAGAACAAATCTATGCAAGAGCAGAGTCAGTAGGTATCCTACTTTTTTTCACTTTTTCTTCCCCAACATTGTAAACATAATTTCCAAACAATCAGAAAACAAGGATAGACGATGAATCCAATAGATGCAATAAAAACATCAAAAATCTTGCTTGATAGAGCCTAATTGCTGTAAAGTGTGAACCTTGCCTGATTGTCAGACTTTCTTTGCAAATAAATTGTGGATGTTTCAACCATTGTTCAATCATTGCTCAAACATTTTGAGCATTTTCAATAAAAAAAAATATGCTAAACCACCCACATGGAAGTACATGCTAAAAGCATAATAACAGAAACTTAAGAGGAGTCAACTCATGTTATTTAGCCTCCACTCACCAGAGATTGGTTTGTTATAGCAAGCCATTAAAACAAGCGAGAAGCATTAATCAGTTAGAACAGTGAACTAGATGATCTAAGGGTACTATTCTGTAAAAATTAAGTTCACTTGGCAACCATAGAAAGGTAACAGAAGCAATGCAATACAGTTGTTGGTTCGTGAAGGGTGTATTGAAACTGTGAGGCATGCTCTGATTTTCTCTAAAACAGTTGAAATAATCTTGTTTCACAAGAGGCAAAATTCAAGATAGTAAAAGTTACAAATGTTAAGCAGGTCACTTGAACCATATTCTCTGTGTTTAACTGATAAGTGACCTCAAAATTACTTGTAAATGTGCTTTCAGCAAGAAAGTGGCCTCAGAAGCATAGCATGAGGGATCAAACTTCATAGTATGCTTGTTTGAGCCTTTAGTAAACCTAAAACAAAGGAATTTATATAGACTGTGGGGCAATGAGTGAGGCAAGCAACATGAATAACTAGGAATTTCCCATGTTAACACAGTAGCACTATATATATATATATACACACATGCTGCTCAGGCATCACATTGGTTACTCCAATGGTAACAAAGGATCTTCAAAACATGTAAAAATAAAGATGAACACAAATCAGTTGCCGCATGATGTAAGAATGAATTATTGTGACAAACTCATCCCTGACATTGAACTAGGTTATGTCGCCCAAAATGCTAAACAGAGAAGAGCGACGATCATATATTGGTCTTAAGTTAACTCGGACGAACCGTTCACAAGATCCAACTTCCAACAGAATAGCATACCACGTAGTGAGATTAAAAAAAAAAAAGAGACAACCTAGTCGGTAAGCTTCGTACTTGAGGAAATTGGGAACCTAACCTAAAGTTCGCTAAGGTTGGTGTTGTCGACTCGACAGGTTAGTAAGCTTTGAACACGGGATGAGACTTAGCATGTGGGCCAAGTCTATGGGTTGGAACGATTGTCAATAGCATGATATGGGCCAACAGTGAAGAAGAAGCCCATGACGCAGCCGTTGCAAGGAGTGAAGAGGAACCCAAGGTACCCCAACAAGAAAAGAAATAAGGGTGCGTTTGGATGAAGGAATAGAAATAGAGATAGGAATGGAGGTAGGAATGAAGAGAGGAATGAGAATGGGGGTAATGAGAAGGGGATATGAATGAAAACTGTGTTTGGTTAAAGAGGGTTATGCATTGGGAATATAAAAAGTAAGTGGAGAATATGTGAGATAATTACCTTTATATCCTTCTTAAAAAAACAATTATATATATGTTTATTGATAATTAAGAATTAATTAATTAAATTAATTATTTTATTAATTTAATTAATTAAGATAATCAATTAATTTATTAAATTAATTAAATTAATTAATTATTTAATTAATCAAATTAACACAATTAATTATTTTATTAACTTAATTGAGTTAATTAATTAAAATAATTAAAATAATTAATTATCTTAATAATTAAGTTAATCAATTATTTTATTAACTGAATTAATTAAGTTAACTACATTAATTAATTATTTTATTAAATAATTTAATCAATTATTTTATTAACTGAATTAATTAAGTTAATCAATTATTTTATTAACTAAATTAATTAAGTTAATTAATTATTTAATTAGTTAAGTTAACACAATTAATTATTTTATTAACTTAATTATTTTATTAATTAAGTTAATTAATTATTTTATTAATTAAGTTAATACAATTAATTAATTTATTAACTTAATTAATTAAGTTAATTAAGCTAATTTGGGCAAAGATGTAAATTTAACTATTGGTAATGGGTATTCCCCCCAATGTGGGGGGAATGATTTATTCCTTTGGTGGAGGTAATGAATTCCACCAACCCTCAATGATTGCCTGCATAAAATAACATCCAAACAAAGGGAAGGGAATATGTAATCAATGATTCCCTTTCCCAGGGTAATGATTGCGTGCATCCAAACACACCATACACTACAAGAAATCATGTTTTTTGGGGCCGTTTTAAAATCATTTAGCGGCGGTTATAACCGCACGCTAAATGAAACTCAATGGTGATTTGTAACACCGCAGCAGATACTGAACGTCGGGAGAGTAATTCACAGCGGTTTTATAGAACGAGTCGGAACAACGGCATGAAATGCGTATGAAGACTTCTGCGGTTATATAACGGCTGCTAAATTATAAAGAGATCGAGACAGAGAACTTGGAGAAAGTGGTGGCGGTTCATGCGTAAACCGCCGTGGGTTTGATTTTTAAATTCTTTTTATTTTTTTATTTGATATTTTTGACAATTATATATATATATATAAATCCCTGCAGATTGAACTCATTTGAATCCTCAGCATTGAACTCATTCAATTAATATTTAAAAAAATTATAAAAAAATTTATTTATAACCCATTAATAATTAAGTCAAATTTACAAATTTGTTTTCTCTCTAAGCTGCAAACATATTATATTGAAAAACAAGGCTTCATACTTATGTTGAAATCATCATTGGCATTACAACAATACAATGTGAACTGAATGACAATATATCACCATAGTTTAACTGATTAATTGCCATGGCAACTTCTTCCTCTGAAAAATCCATCATTAACAAGTAAGACCTCTTGTCATCACCTTTACCTGAATAGCAGGTTAGCATCACCTTCACCTGAATTCAAGAAAACATGCATGTTGATCAATAGACAAGAATAAATAGTTTTAATAAGTGCATACATATATTAAAAAGTGGAACACATCCACAAGGATTGCATATATGCCTACCATGTTCCATGAAAGGTGTAGTTAGGATATAAAATATCCAACTATGCAAAAGACAAATACTCTATAAAGCATTAAAACTCCATTCCACATTCAGTGCCTCGCCAAAATCATAATAGAAGTCCATTCTTGGTCAATATGTTTCTGGAGGTACAAGCATATATATTACCAACCTAGAGGAAGTATACAATTCACTAATATTGAACCTATTACTTTATCTGATAGATCAAACGTCCAATCACTTTTATTCTCATCGGTAAACTCTATTTAGCAACTTAGTATTGATGGTAAAACTATGTCCACTTGCAAAAACTACAAATAATAACATTAATATACTTCCCAAATTTGAATTACTAATGAAAAAGGTTAATTAAACAATGGAATCATACTTCTGACCAACTGGAAAACCATATTGGAGAGACAAAGGTAACACACCAACAGCACTGCAAACTGCAAGAAGATATTCAGCAATATTAGTGCCACTAAGTTGTTCCAAAATTTAAAGGAATGACAAGGAGATAGGGAATGAGTAATTTAATATAGCTCAGAGTACAAACTCAATTAACTTATAAAAATCTCTTAAAATTTCAAAAGGAAAAAAAAAGACATTTCAAATCAGATTAAACAAGGATCAACCGTGACCGACGAAGCAGTTAAGCAAAATTAAAAACTGTAGTTTTTTGTTCTGAAACATTTGAAGGTGGATCCATACACAAATAAAATATCCTATTTGAAGGCGAATGTGATCGCTCAAATATATGTACCAAGATTTTTACAGTCAAGGCAGAAACATCTTTCACTTTTTCTCAACAATTATCCTCTAAAGCATTTTACACATGTTCATTCTGAACATCTCAATAATCTAGTTAAAACATGTGAAGGACCTATCAGCACATCAATATATCATGATACAATAGCAGTAAATGAATACACTACTCAATGAGTGTTTTGGTGGGGTAGTTTCAAGATCATGCTTTAATATCTATCTCATCAGAAATTAGAAAGGTTAAACAACATTCTTTAGTGGTTTTAAGAAGGTTCAGTATAATTTCCATGACATCAAATAACATAATAGATAACAAAGTCAAGAAAGCATAAAATTGGAAGAACTTACTCTGTCATGTCCTTGTAAAAGTAGATTACATCTACAACAAACCACTCATCCTTTCTGGCTACATTGGACAGATCCTTGATGCCACCAGCCAATGAGCTATAACTATACCCTACACAGAAGAAACAAGTTTTTATGGCAGACACACACACACACAATAATTTTCTGGATATGTATACATAATAATCTTGTGGATCTCTAATCTGACTTCAAGTGAGGAAACAAATGGGACCTCACTTTGGAGAAAACCTACAACCAAGAAGTATTCAAGTAATCCATTCACCATAAGCATTATTCGATAAAAGTTCATCAAAAGATTCTTCAATCAATAATTATTCCCATTACACTCTACGCTAGAAATTAGCTAGAGAGATTGTGATTTAATGCAAAAGAATTTGATGTAACCAGAAAGCATTGAAAAGTCTTAAACGAAATATAATTGAATTATGTTTAGCTCAGTTAATAAATATCACATTACAAATCTCATTAGTCTCAAATAATAAGATTTTTGGCCATGATAAGCCAAATATTTAACATAACGAATTAAATGGGGGCACGGTTTGCTTAGAAGTTGCCATGCAATAACGAATGACAATACAACACCAGATAAAGACAATATGATGAAAACTAGACAGATTAAACATGAACATTACAAACTAATATTAGAAACAAATAAAAGAGCCTATAGTCTTCAGCATGGATAAAAGTTAAGCAGAAAAGCCTCTAAATTTACAACCAAAAAAAAAAGTTCTAACATGCACATATAGTAAAAATTTATAATCTATATATGCAGCATAACCATTTGTTAGTGGTTAAAGAATTTATGACTAATAACAGGATAAACAATCATTGGTAAAGAAGAATATAACTTGCACTCACAAAAGAGAGTAGTATTGAAAACAATAAGCATGAGTAGATGATTAAGAACAAAATGTTGCACGCACTATAGTTAAACATGTTGAATACAAAGACAAGAATATGAAATAATGAAGTTCGTGAAATATATGTATGAAATTGAAAGGGCATAACATTAAAAAAAAGGAAAAATAAAGTAAAGGATCCATTAAACAAAACCTGCAGACAAGCCAATAAAAATACTTTTCAATGGCATCAAAGAAGTAAAAAACCAAACAAGCCTGCCTACTCTGAGTCTCTGACAACCATTACGTCAGTGTTGAATAATTCAGAATTAGTAAAAGTAATCATTTACTATCCATACAGAAACTATCACAACAAAAACAGAGTTCTAGAATCACAATGAAAAGAACATTACAGAATTCATTGAAGAACCACCTACCCAAACACATATGGACCATCACTACCAAGGAAGAATAAAAATCTCTTAAAATTTCAATGACATGAATTACAACCAACTGCCACTAAAATCAATGAAAATTGCATAGCTTACAAATGAAAGGAAAAAGATATAGAAATAAAAACATTACATTTTCATCTGGACAACAAATCCTAAATTTGATGATTTCAAATTTGTACTCCAAACACAAAAAAAAAAAGGAATAGTTCCCATACCTTAATCGAGTTAAAAACATGTGCACATGCATCAACAAGCAGAATAGTGACGAGAAAGGGAAAAAGAACAACACAGGGGCATAA
>NC_052483.1:441863-605716 GCF_009730915.1 Dioscorea cayenensis subsp. rotundata
CCCACATATAAATTGAAGAGTTTGTCACCATTGATCAAAGAGCTCTCAATTAAACAATGAAACTTAACATGTGAACACCATGCATGCATTCACAATGATTATGAAAGAAAATGTTTTCATCTTCTTGTTTCCATCCACTAGCATCTCTCGTGTTGCTTTTCTCCATCAAATACAATCCAATCCAATCAATTGGGACCCTCCAAACTCTCTTTTAAAAATATCATCATTCATGTTTTACTAAAAACCACATATTTACATATATATATATATTTATATCTTTATATATGGAGTACTATATATCTTTGTCCTTTTCGTCGGTTCATCACGGATCCAATCCGTGTATCACAATGCTCCATTAATTCCATCTTTTTTTCTGTGTGCCTCTTTCTGTGTGTGAACATAAAGAACATTGGTTTAAGTACAATAAATTTCTAAGCTCTTTATCTTTCTTTTTAAAAGGAAATTACCTTAAAATTATATATCATAATCAAATATATCGTCAAACCAATTTTTAAGTACAATATATGTGTTCTTTCTCTCTTTATCTCCTTTTCTCTTCTCTCTTTCTGCTTCTCTTCAATAGAAATTTAATTAAAGAGTTTAATAAAATTCAATGTCAATGGTTATATATGTATGCACACTTGGTGGCTTTCTATTGGATGTGGTGTGTTCGTACAGCTTGGGAACAATTAAATACCAGCCGTTTTATTTGAACGACAAAGATTGACTCAGAGAGACTACTTAGACATGAGAATGCAAAACACTGTTTATAGACATACTTTTCATTTTTAAAGATTATAAATTTATCATGACATAAAAAATTCCAAATAGTATGATGAAAGAGTTACCTAGAAACTACCAGCTTATTATTCTAGAATACATTTATGACATCAAGGAAACTCGGACAATATATATGAACCAAAATTTAAAAAAGCAAACCCACAAAAAAAAAAAAAGTCAACTTAGCATTACTAAGAGATGCTAATGGCCATAATCCTATCTATCTTTTACCGCATGGGCTTGATTATTTCTTCTTTACTTTTTAGCTGGATGATGATGTGGTTTTGACTTCATGATCTCATTTTTGAGTTATTCCTTGCAGGAAATTAAAGCAAAAGCTCAACAAACTCTCACCATCTCTGATGCAAATAAGACAGTACTAAGATTAATGTTTGACCATAATCTTAAATTCATCACATAAATCAATATTGTTCATGCTGATAATATAATCTCATTCATATATATACATACACATACAACCAACATTACAAAAATTACAACTATATATATATATATATCACACACACACACAACCAAAGAAGGAAAAATTGCAAGTATTTCAGACATATATAACTATATCACATTCATGTTCAATGAACATATATATAGTGATAATATAAGATGATAATATTATATGTAATCACTCATAACAAATAAATTAACACCCCCTAAAATACAAGATATATATAAATCCTAATGAAACCCTAAGGCTTCTTTCCTTGGGTGTAAATATAGTCAATGTGAGCACTCAAAGTCCTCCTCATCAAGCACTCCTCATCTCCCACTCCTTCACAACTTTCTTCCACTGCCTCTGGACTGGCCTTTTCTACCACCTTAACAAAACACAATATTCATCACCAAATGATCCTCATGAGTATATATATATACAACTAAACAAGAAAACAAAGTGGCTATATATATATATATATATGTACCTCTTTTGTAGTCTTTGGATCTGAAGGCACAGACCTTGCTGAAGATTGAGTGAGTGAAAGAATGAGCAGGAGAGAAAACAGAAGAACAGTGGTATGTTTCAACATGTTTGTTGTGTATTATCTTACTCAAACTTTAGAGAGAGTGAAAGAGGAAGAGAAAGAGAGTTTGGGAAGAGAAGATGAATTGAAGAGATAGGATAATTTGGGTAGAGCGTTGGGGGAGGTTCGGTATGAGAGCTAGTGGGTTATAAATAGGTGATAAAGAAGTGGTGTTGAATATGTGTGAATAAAAATAAATAAAATTTAGCACTTTTTGGGGGTTTCTTTTGAAAAATTAGATGGAGACCCTCGTGTGCATCGCTAGTAATAGGTGCGTTTACTATTTGACTTTTCAATGGGGGTTGGGTTTGGTCTGTTGGTCTTCATGTAGTTGGTTTGATATTTAAAGACCATGAGGGTTGAAATGTAATTTTAAGACTCAAGGGAGAGAAATTCATTTATGAATGTTATTTCTTTTAGCTAACAACTAACTAACCGCTCATAATTTCTATAAAAGTTTCCAAAGTTTACAACCACCGGTACTGCTTCCGGCCAGTTAGTCGGTTATCCGATTTTCTTCTAATATTTTGTACATATTTAAAAATAATAATAAATAAATCTATGAATTTATTGCAAAAATAGCTAGACTGAATACAAGAGTTAAAAAACAAAAGAACGATAACAAAATACAGAAAAACACACCGAAATCAAGCACTACAGTGAACATGAGAAATGACATTTTTTCTATACTTTTTTTAAAAAATTTTAAAGTTTACCAAAAACTTTTTGTGTTATTTTAATGTAAAATTTTAATTGAAAAATGGAAAACAAGACATTTGTGAATTCCTCATCTTTGTACATCTGTCTGTATAATGCTCATCCCATTCTTATACTATTCTCATACTATATCATATATCAGACATCCTAGATCTGTATTTGAGTCTTTAGATTTTATATTCATATAAAAATGAAGTTTTTTTAATCCCTTTCTATATGTACTGTACTTCTTCGCAGTGTTTTATTTTCAATAAATTTGTGGTTTATCTATTTTTATAAAAAAAAAGACATCTGTGAATTTTTTTTATATATATAAAAAAAAAATCTGACTGTCATTTGTCATGTGTTTTTGGTCACTAATGATTTATATAAAACTAATAGATAAATTAATATAAAAATTTTAAAAATATAATATGTAGATATAATTTGTTAATTTGTATATAGTCCTTGTCATCTAGATGGTCAGAATTTTTTTTTCCAATTGTTTTCAAGAAGAAGCGATATAGATAAAAATATGGAATTCTTTTCAAATGAAAATTCTCTTCTTTAAGAATAAGTTAATTGAGAGATTAATTCTACGCGTTTCATTTTCGACATTAAAAAGCTTAATTAAGTTTTTGGTATGGAAACTTTCACTAATCTTATTAGACAGGGATGTCTTGTTTAATTTTCAGCAACTTGCTCAAAATTTGATATCATGAAAAATCTTCATGGAGGTTGCAACTAACAGATAAGTTCTCATTATTAACTCTAAATTATAATGCTAGATTCTTTGACTTTTCAATTAGAAAAAACCAGGAGGCTTCATCCTTCTTTATTTATTCAATCTCAAGCAATATTTATGTCTTACTAAAAAAGTTCATTAAGCTTCATGGTACTTACCTTAATTTCTTTTAATATAATTAAATATAAACCCTGAAATTAATTATAATGCAACTCATGAAGATAGCATTGAATCTTGCCATGTTATAATGCTTAACACTATAAAATTTTTAAAAAACTTCACATTCTATTAATCACTCAGTCACTGATTAGGCTCTACAATGAGGAATACTAATTATCTATGAATTGTTTGACATTTTTCTAGCATGTACTGTATATATATATATATATGTATATATGTGCACTAAAATATTAGATATGTAGGAAGGTTCAATTCCATCACTATCCCTTGATAAGTGGATCAAGTTGGCATGTTCTGCATTTTTCTCATTCTAATTTGTTTCTTTTTCTCTCAAAAGTCTCCTCTTATCCCTGGAAACAATGCTATTCTATTCTAGAATATCAAAATGAAGTAAAACAAATATGATGTGTTTTATTGGTCTAAATGTAGGAGAAATAGGCTAGTCATGGGGCATTGAACACTAGATATATATAGATCTTTGAGTTTTGAGCTATAATTAATTTCTATGTATGTAAGGTAGGTCAAAAGCTAATATGATAGAGGGAGTGAATTTTGGTGGGTGATCCCATAACATGCTGATATTTGATTTGTTTTCTTAGATTTGACTTCCAAATATAAACTTCAATTGTTTTTTTGCTGTACCTCAGCACTTGCGTAGGCACACTATAAAATGTGTTAAACTCTTTGTCAGCTTTGGGATTGACGCTAATGAGATTCTAGCTAGTTGTGCTATAGCTACCTCAGTTTGTTTCAGTATTTCCCTTTGGATAACATACATATATTGAACAAGTTTTGAGAACCCAGTAAGTTGATCAAATATATATATATATTTTTTTTTTTTTAAGTGGTGATCCTCTTTAACCTATTGGTACTAACTTTTTGTTGAGGATGCTCGTAATCTCCTATTAAAAAAAAAAATTTAAAATCTTAACTCAATTTTTTGTTTTTTAAAAATAGATAAACCACTTCAATTAATAAAGCACAAAAAATACAAACATAAAACCACAAACAGTTGTGGCGATAGACAAGAGATCTTAGACCACTAGCAGTGATACAATTCTAAAACTCAGAACAAAACACAACTCCACCAACAGAGAAAGAATATAATCTTTCTCAACATCCCTTGTAACAAACTCTTAACTAACCCATGAACTGATCCTGCGTCTCTTAGACTCTAGAGCCATCCTCAAGCACCTCTAAACGCAGTTATAAAAAATGTAGACAGTATCGATCTAACTGTGGAGATGGAGTCTTCAAACTTCGCTTTGGTATCATCTGCAGTTTTTTCGATACCAAGATTAAAATCTTAACTTAACTAGAGTGAGAACACAAATTAATTTTTTTAAAGCTATTAATTTGATCATACCTATGCACACTACTGAAGCATTGTTTGATAAAAACAGATAAATGAAAAAAAAAAAAGAAGATAAAAATTATAAAAATGGTGACTAAAGGATTACAACAAAAGTCCACCAAAATAGAGGGGAATATATATATACATATATATATATATACATATACTAGGCAAGGAGAAGAAATTAAGAGGACATGCAACTGCACTAAACTAGAAATATAGAAAGCTTGGACATCAGCACAAGCCTCAAGGTCGGCGCCAACTTAGCATTAGGGGTTAACGTACAGTAGCATAACGAGAGCAGTTTAAATGCATGCTTTCTTTCTGATCGAGTCTCTTACAGGAAACTATAATAAATAGGCCCAAAAACAAATTGCAGGCTGCTGCTTAACCTCATATTCTTATCAGGCCCATGCATGCACTGTACGTAGATTGATATTTCATGGCCAAAGTTTGATGATCTAGTGGTGCTTGTTGAAGTAATAATGCATGCATCTCTAAAATCATTGATCGTACATTTGTAGTCTTTATAGTTTATAGTTTTTAATGCATGAATGCTTCCTGTTCTAGTAGTGCTGAGGTTTCAACAGAAGATATATGACCATGAACATTGTGCTCCTAATTAAGTGCTTCTTGATGTCATTCTCTTTGCACTGAGACAAGATTTATATATATTGCGCATGATATGTTGTTCTAAATGAGTGCGGTTTCCATTTGATACATCTTTTTTGTCCATGATTAGATATAAATAAAAAACTTACATTTTCAACTCATGCTTAATGATTTATATCCTGTTGATGCATATATATGAAGCTTTTGCCATTAACTTCACCTCCCTATTTATACGTCAACTCATGATATATATATATATACTTAATTAATTTTAGTTGGTTTGAGTTTGATTAATCCTTGGTTAATGATCACTAATTAAATTAATTAGTGTCTATATATACAATGCAACTGTATATGAAAAGCAAAATGTGTGAATTCGATGAATTCTTTAGTCAAGGCAATGAAAAAGATAGAAAATGCTTCTTTTTCATGTTTTGTTTTTTAGCTTTGCCTTTAAAATCTTTTTGACGATTCAAAAGAATATTTTTGCCAATGTGCTAAGCATGTGTTCCATCATCAAAGATGAAAGATTAAGAATCAATTTGGTGCAGTCACGATCATTTAATTGGTACCATTTCATTATGTAGAACCTCCAGTAGTACTGTCGGTTTGAATTCAACTGATTAATTGCTGCTCATTCAAAAATAGCAAAATTTACAAACATTTAATTAGTGTTTATTTGATAATAAACACTGTATTTATTCTTAACTAATTAATACTTGCATATTATCTTAGTTTAATACAACCCAAGGTATTAAGAGGGGGCTTGCATTCTCACCAAAGGGATCAAGATATCGAGGCGTCCCTTGTTAGATGAAATTATTATTATTATTATTTTGATGGAAGTGAATGAATTATAATTTGTTAAACTAAAAAGAACAGAGTAAGTATAGCAAACACAAAAAAAGAGACCAAACAAATTAGAGGGTCATTATTAGTGGTTAAACAGATTAGAGGGTCATCACCAAACAGATTAAACTAAAATTATTATTATTATTATTGTTAGTATAAAAAGGATAAATAATAAATTTATTAGAAATTTAACAAACAGGTACATAGAGTTCAGAGTTTAAAAAAAAAAAAAAAAAAGCATTGCAAGTACAGACAAAAACAATATATAACAAAGAATAACAACGAAATAAATAGTACTCCCCTAAGCATAGAGAGAATCACCACATAAGATCATATAGTAAACACAAATAAATTACGTACTAGTGTCAAGATCACGCTAATAGGCTTTGGAAACTAACTACTTTTTATAACCATATCGGACTAGTCCTTGAGCTTCTGCCTATTTAACTAGAGGAGATTATTGAGTGTGACTTTTTTTTAATTTTTAATTATTTTTTAGTGCAATTTTTTTGGGTTAGTTTTACTTATATTAATTAATTTATTTATTTTTGAGAACAAACCACTCACTTTAAGTGATGGGAAAGTAAATTGACCTCTCCACTTCTGATTGGGGAGGGAAAAAAAATTATCTTTCTTTCTATTGCAAAGATAGTTCTTATACTAGTACGTTTTGTTTTGTTTTTTATTTTTGTTTTTTTTTTTTGGATAAAAAAGATATACATTGAATAAAATAAGACAAATTAAGCACACTAAGATATAATGACACTCAAGGTGGTCCAACACTAGATAAGGCTTTTCTTTAAAAAAAACATGCTCCCCTTTGCGATCTGGTCCCTGCCTGCTCACAGGCAAAAGTATGGCTCCGCTTGATTAAGGATTAATCAAATTAGTTTCTGGTTTTATGAAAAATACCCTTCTTTAAACTAGAAAATAAAAAAGAAGTTAATGTGAGAAATAGCATAAACACGTTTTTATTATCAGAACATACTATTCTAGAATTTTAATTATGTGTGTGGGAGTTTGAGGAGTACTTGTCTGTGATTTTATCTTTTGTCTTATGCTTTCTTTTTATTAACCAATGTGATTCTTTCTCCTTTTAATGTATACGAAGAGAAATAGAGAAATAATGCTGGCGTGCGCTAACTAGAGCCACTTGTTAATTAGTCAGAACAAGTTGCTCTCATAGAAAGTGATAGAAGAGTGCTGAACCAGCCGACTGAACTCTAGAAGGAGTTTACTAATTAACCTAAGAACCTTAATTATAATCTTCAATGAATTAATTATATATTTAATTAATTTACCTCTCCATTAACCAAGAGACTTAGAATATTCTTGCAGACATGAAGAAAGGTACATATATAAAACCATTCACACGGCTTTTCTAAACATTATCTAATGAAGGAAATGGAATGCTTAATTAATTACTTTTTTCACTCCGTCTTTGATTGTGATGTGTTAATTTTTATTAGTTCATCTGATTCTTGTAAACTCTCCCCTAGTTTTTTTTTAAATGAATAAATCACATTCATTAAAATAAAAATATTACAGAAAAACAAAAAAAGCTAACCATTAGATGTGGTACAATAACATAAAAAAAGCAAAAAATAAAACACCCCCACAAAAACATAAACGTCTTTCACAACTCCCCTCAAAAAACATTACCCCGAACTCAAATCATAAACCTCCTCTGACGTAGGACTCTCCCCAGAAGTCACAACACGGGAGCTTAAGAAATTCAGGTTTTTGCGAATGAGCTCCATGGACCCCTCCAGCTTCTCTTTAGAATCATTTGTAACAACAAAAAATCAAAACAAGAGCATACGGTCAAACTTCATAATAATATCAAAAGCAAACAGAGAATTGGCATTAAAAACAAGATCATTCCTAGCAATATTTCATGGAAAAAAAGTTTTTGTTTTGTTAATTCTTCATTGTCATGTGTTAATTTTTTTTAGTTCATCTGATCATGATTCTTGTAAACTCTCCACTAGGTTTCCAGCTGATACTAGAATCAAGAATATATATATATATATATATATATATATATATTTGAAAATGAGTGCAGAAGTCCACTAAAAATATATATATATATATATTATTTTTTTTCATGGAAAGAAAGCTTTTGCTTTGACCATGGGCAGCTAGCCACCACCAGCCCACCAAACAAAGATTTATGAAAATACGCACGTGAATCACCTACAACCTGCAGCTTTTGCAAACTGATCATCAACTTTATAACTCTGCTTTTGTTTGGCTTGTATATATATATATACACACACATTATTTTTTTAATGTCTCAGTGTTCATACACATATGGACCCCTGTCTAAAGCAAAGACAAGCATCTTGAATGACTAAAACATCCTTTCTTAAATCCCAACCATGCATTCAGAGAAACAATGGGATTCTCTTCTTTTCTTTTTCACCACATGCTGTCCACACCTCTCAATTCTCAACCGTGGATCTCCAAACAGTCTACAGAGCTTCTTCTAATTGGAGTTTGACACGTGGAATTAATTAAACCAGATGAAGAACAAGTGCATCTCTTCATGTGGCTGCCATGCACGTAGAAAGAAAGATGCTGCCACCTCTTCTGAAGTATTCACAGCCACTAGCTTTACAATCCTTTATATATAACAATTCTTGAATATTATATAAAGTTTTCTATATATATATATATATATATACCCTTTCAGTATAATTAAAGAAACAAATGAGAGAAGGAAAAGAACAAGCTTTTGATGAATTGTTTGGATTGATAATTCAGAGCCATGCACCTGTTTGCTTAACCTAGTCTTATATCTCCTCCTTTTCTTAAATTTCTTTTGGAAGTGCATCATTCTTCTGAGTTAGAGGAAGCCATGCGTCCTACGTAAAGCCTCCCAAACCCTATAATTTATAAACAAGTACATTTCAATCTTTTCTCCATTACCTACACTTGGAAACATAGATTAAAGAATGAACTTATGATAAGTTTGGATAAATTATTTATATATTTTAAAAATGAATTATTTACTGCATATAAAGAGCTCCACTTCTTCAATCTTGATCAATGATCACTAAGCACAAACACTTGATAACATTGCATGCAGTTTAATTAACACATGGCAATGACTTTGTCCAATCTAATTAAGTGGGGCCATAGTTATATATATATATATAAATATCTTAAAATATCACCACTAATAATCAAACAACAAGATGGGTTCGCACGCGCGGACCAAACCGATCAATTACCAGAGCTCTTTGTGCGCACGTACCGCACAAACACCCACTTGTTTCTTAGCGATTAAGCTAATGTTTCTCTATCCCCGGCCCCACCGGGCTAACGTCACACATCCCCAAAAGATCTTTCCGTTCACCACCACAATAAGACACCAATTTTCCGACCCAGTTCCAAACCCTTCACACGTGTCACAGTTACTCAATGTATTTCCTTAAGTGGTGTCACTAATAAACCCCATCATTTACGTCCACTTAGAAATGGCTCTAAATTTAAGAAGCTCTTTTAGTGCCTGCTGACTCAGAGGGACCACCGTATGTATACGGTGAAGCTATAGCTTGATGACACGTAGATAAAAGTCGGTGTTAAGTGGGACCCAGAGAGGAGCCATCACCGCCCTTAAATATGAGTCCCTTCCTCCTCCTTTCTTCCCTTTTCCCCTACTCTCTACTCTCCTTCCTCTCTGAAAAAAAACCGGTTTTTTTTTCTTAGTTTCTCTCGGTCCAACCAAAAACTCTGGTCCGCCGCCATGCAATACTCTCAGTTCAACTCCATCCTGACCCAATCCCTGCCAACCTTGGAACCCGGGTTTGGATTCACCCCTTGGGTGTCCACTAACCCGAGCCCAATAGAGAACAAAACCCAAACCCAAACCCAAACCTATAGTTTTTCTGGTTCGGATGGGCCGGCCCGGCCCGGTCTGTCGCCGGTCGATGACCGGCGGCTCCGGCGAAAGATATCAAACAGGGAATCAGCCCGGCGTTCGCGCATGCGGAAGCAACGGCATCTCGAGGACCTTCGGATTCAAGCGAGCCGGCTCCGGTCTGAGAACCGGGAGCTTGCGAGCCGGCTCGGAGCCGTGACTCATAACTGCTTCTTATTCCGCCGAGAAAGTGAGAGGCTCAGCACCGAAGCCACCTCCCTCTGCCTTCGGCTCTCGGAGATACGCCGGTTTCTTCTTTCACGGCAGCTCCAACGGCTCTCTTCTCCAGCCGCCGCCCTCATGTGTGGCGGCGGCTTCGTCTCGGGATCAGCACAGACAGGATCATCCATAATCGCTTAAAATATCAAGAACTCAGGGACTTAATCATAAAATCGGCCAAATGATTAACAAACGTGCGAGAAGAGACATGTATGATCTCCATATATATATATATTAATATTAGTTCATAAATATATATATATATATATCAGGCTCTCTTCTTGGCTCCAGTTATCTCCTCCGTTGAGGAAAAACCACTAGTGGTTTCTGGTTTTGTGGGAAACCGGTGGTTTATTAAGGGGCTGTTTTTTAATAATAAAAATGGTAGTTCTTATTTCTTTCTAAGGCGTGCTCAAGAAATTATGAAAAAAATTGGACCTTTTCTGCATAAAGAACTGCCATGACTCGTGATAATCCAACCGCGTTTTTTGCCTCGTGATCGTAAATTTCATGAATGAATGGTTGTCTGCTCTCTACTTCAATTTTTCTCGGAAAACACCCTGGAAGTACTGATATTTAAGCAGGGGCCCTCACCATGGGAAATCTTTGCTAATGATTGTAATGGCCGGCCTTTGTCTCAATGTTGACTGCTAATGGAAACGTGTCAAAATTTATCTCTCTTGATCCTTTTCTTATTATTCGGATCTTAATTGCTTGTAAATATTTATTGATATTTATCATAAATACAGTAAAAAAAATAAAGAAAAAGGTTGTTTTTGTGGATTTTTACTGTTGCTTACGTTGGCTTATACATTCTGTCACTTTCATTCTTTGATATGTAGAAAGCTTAAAAATAGTACAACAGTCTTCAGTTGATGCCAGAGTAGGTTGTCTATGAGAATTAATTAATGTATTAATTAAGCCAATTATAAATAGTTAAATACTAAATAGAGTCAGTGACATGAGGGTGATGGCTTACAAAAAGCTTCACTAATTGATTAATTATCAGCCAAGTTGTATAATAAAACATATGAATATAATTTTCTAATGTCAGTTGAAATCATTAGTCATCACCTGTGAGCAATAAATATGAGTTTTCTTTATAGCAAATAATACAAGACTAAGATGTCCTGGTTATTTTAAATTTAAATGTGGTACATGCTTGTTTGATTGTTAATAATTTCTTTTTAATAATATAGTTTGTTATGTAGTCAAAACAATATATTTAATATAATAATTTAATTTTTAATATAGATGAGTATTTTTTTTTAATAATCTTGGTAATATGTTCTTGATATTTAATAAATATTAGAGCAAATTAATGTTCTATCTCATTCAGATACAGTGTTGAAACTAATGTTTTTTTTCTTTATATATATATATATATAAATTAAGCATGCGTGGTTACTACAATCATAATTGAGCTCAAAATTATTAAAAAAACAGTTTATTTGATTAAACTTGATTGTTCTAGCCACTAATAGCTATCTTATCTTAATACTATTTTTTTTCTTTTAAATAAAGGTAGATAACATTTAAAGCAGACAAAACACTGCACTTGATATCATTTTTTAAGTTTATTAAACTATATTAAATTAAAATAATAGACTTACAAAGGTACATAAAGAATTGTAACAATATATACCACCCCTAAGAGTGGAGATGCCACAGAGAAATAATAACACAGCATTGGATATAACAAACAACATAACATCAAAAGGTAACATAGGCCTTTACAGAGGACCTGAACTTGGATCTTCTCCATGAGTTTAGCGGAACATAATTAATAATACATTATAAAGTATATTTTTTTTTCCTCTGAAGAGCAAGTAATTATATTGTTGATCAATCCATAATGAAGTTTTACTTTTGTGTTGTTATGTTTATGTCTTGTGTCTATTTTATTCTGTTTTGTTGTTTTTATCTTTGTTTATTTTCTATTTATCTGCATTATCATTTTTGTCATGTAAAAATATATTTTCTACGTATATACATAGAAAAAATTACCTTAGATTTTACTTCTAATTTTTTTTAAAAAAGCCTATATATAGATATTAGAATCAATTAACAGTCAGGGATCTAATGTGCTTGTGGGTGTATTGTCCCATTGTGCTCATTAAAGCAATGGTTTTAATTAAGTGAAAGTGGTTGTCTTTGTATGAGTGGATCCTTCTGATACAACTGAGGGGGAACATATGGATGAATATTCATGGCATATTTAGACAACCAAGTTTAACTAATCTCTCTTGTCTTAATTGTTGCTCAAAATTTTTAATTCTTTACTTCTTCTTTTCTCTTTCTTTTTTGCTTTGTAACTAAGAATGGGAATTAAAGACATAATCTTGACATCCAACCTTCAAATTCTTCTTTAGATGTGTGGTATGTTAGGATTTGACCAAAGTTTAATTAACTAAAAGTGTACTTAGATGTAACAATTACTGCTAAATACCCATCTAGTTAACATACATATTTAATCTTAAAGTTCAAACCAACTAAACTACTATAATTGAATCTTGTGTGTAAGCTCGCCATTGTGTTTTCAGATTTTAATAAAACTATAAAGAAAAAGGTAATATATGAACTTGATATATCAATATTGCTACATAATTTGGTGCACAAACTTTCACTATCTTTTACTGATGTACTTTCACTATCTGCTTCATTCAGTGTTGGATTGTTTGCTACCATGAAACATATATAAGATTAATGTAACCAATGCATTACATTTATGATGCTTTCGGTTTCTGAAAGACAAGAATACATTTCCATCTATTCGGTACAATATGATTGTCTTAATTATTTTCAATTGGTCTAGTCTTTGGTATCAAATCATACTTTTAATTAGTAGTTGGTGAAGTGAAACAAGTGGAAGTTGATGAAACTTTGCTGCAAAATTGCTTACATTGCCATTGAATCACTCAACCTTTCTTTCTTTCTTTCTTTTCTCTTGTTGCTTTTCAGTTAGAAGGAGAAGTAGAACCACCAACCAGGCAACCACCAAGGAACTGGTCCTGTGGTAGTCTTTTCAATAAAAAAATGGAAGGAAGAGTTGTAGTGTCAGAGGGATGTGTATTGAGTTTGATTGGAAAAAAGGAAGGCCTGAAGAACTGTGCCACCAGCTTTGAATAAGAGAATGGATAACAATGTTAGCTCATTTCAATATCTCATTGTCTAAAATTTGGATGCATTGCCATTCCACTGATGATGAGACTCTACTGAACCTACCATTTCTCAATCAAAGCACTGTAATTTGTTCCTTCAATCCTAATCTGGGATTGTGTGGTCTTTGTTAGGTTGGCACTTGATGACAAGATATAGCTTGTTTGTTACTTAAATGGATGTTTGTCTTGTTTGTTTAACAGCTCTGATAACAAAAACAGAAGCAATTAATTTCTAGACTACAAAGTTTCAGACATAATGTCATCATCTTCTCCTACACAGCAGCATCATAGACGCCTCTTTGAGCTGATGGAAGAGCAGCAGGAGCCATTCATCCTAGATGTGTATCTCATGGAAAATGGTTTGACATGCAAGGCATCAACAAGAACAACACATGTTTGCTGGCCAAGCTTTGCATGCATGAAGCTTCAGAGCTTTAATATTCATGGTATCAGAAAGAACAGAGGCTGGTTGCTGAATTTCATTCTTAACAAGTTGTTGCATGGAAAAGCTCTGCAGCAGAAGGGTGGGAATGGAGGAATGTTTAGTGTTGTTGAAGAAGTGGATGAAGAGGTGGAGAGCTCAGTTGAAGAAAGATCTCCATTGCACCACATTAAGAGTATTAATTACTACCACATGCTTGTGTATATATTTCTCTTTAAATTCTTTGAACTCAAGTTGCTACTTGCTTGTGTTCTTTGAAACAGCAGCCAAGCAAGAAGAGAATATTACTGCAAGAGAACCTCTAGACAAGGGGAAGGTTGTCAATGAAGTGATGATCTTTTCATTAGAGAAGAAGATGAGAAGTTTTTCAGCTTCTAAAGAAAAGTGGGGACAATACCAGCGTACAGCGAGAGAGATTGGAACTGAAATAGAAGTTCTCATATTTGAAGACATCTGTGAAGAAATAGTTCTGGATTTGTTGGACTTGTTTAGTTTTAGTATGTAGTTAGTTGATCTTGGCAAATGCTAACATCACATGAAATAGGATGTTTTGTGATTAATTCAGTCTCTTAATTGCATATCAGAATCAAAGTTAACATCTCTGCAAAAATCAACAATCCGTGCAAGAAGACACTCTGACATTTCAGGTGTGTCTAATGTAGCAGAGCTCCTGTTGTTTCACTCAAATCTGAAAAGTAGCTCAATAATTCTTCCAAAAGGGTGAACCACTTTCCAACAAACTGTCATTTGCTGCAACATCGGACTCTCCGCTTTAATCTTATTAAGCTATGAAAAATTTCCTTACATTACTTTCCCTCTCTTTTGATGAGAACTGTTTCCATGTAGAAGAGTTCAAACAACTGTACCCTCATTGCATCAGGACACAAGCAAAGACAATATCTCTGGCATTCAAGAACTCAGCAGAAGTTACTTGGCTAAGAAGAACACAGTTTATGCCACAATTGTTTCAATGAGCAGTGCAAGAACAGGAACAAATTCCTTGACATGGGCAGGTATTTAAGAACATCATAAGAAGGAAGAGCAGGAAGCTGAAAAGATACATCAAACCAACTCATCACTTAATAGTTTCATTTCAAAAGCAAGCCATATTTCTTGCCATTTGCTGTTCAGGCATGGCTTATAAAAATAGTACATAAGATCAAGGGGGAAAAATTACAAAGTAAGAACCAGAGAATGAAAACAGTTCTACAAACTCAAACTAAATAAAAGCTCCACGTCTTCATAATCGATGCTTTCATGGTTCTGTTTCTAGTCATTTGTCTCTCTGCAACTTGTAAGCTTACAGAGAAGGAATGGTGGAGACATTCACGAGGGTTGAGCAAAGAAGGTCATCACACAGGCTGTGAGCATTGTCCTGAGCTTTGTGACTTTCAGCCCTGGGACTACTTCCAGTGCTACTAGACAAAGACCCAAAGCCTGTCTTCTGTAGGACACCAGTTGGAGATGAACCTATCCGAGGGCTTGAATCCCAGCCATCGGTTAAAAGGTTTAAAGACGATGATAAGCAGTTCTCACCGGAGTCTTTTGCAGCATTGTTATTGGTGTTGCTCAGGACTTCACCTAAAGGCCCACCAATGGAAGACTCCCAAGAGATTGGTATCCAATTAGCTTGTCTTTGGTTAGCCTCATTCAAAACCCCAACACTCAAACCCATAGGAACAGGATCAAACTCACGAGCTAACTTGAGTGGTGACAGTGTAAGCTTTTCTTGGTTGGGAGATGAAGTCGAGGATGAGAAGTCCGAAGAAACCATAGGGATTGAAATGGAGAGTTGAGTCCTATCTGATTGCATTTCTTCGACCTCAGGCCAGGTGATTGTTGAGCGGTCAGACCGGTTCTTCGGCCAATCATCAAAGAAATGGCGAAGGGAGTGAGTCTGGGACTGCTGATCATTGAATTCCGGGGATGAAGCAAAGTTGGATATGAGTTCAAAGTCTGCTCGAGAAGAGGATCCTTCAAAAGGATTTTGATGTTTAGGAACAGAAAACAAGGTGTTTACAGGTTTTGGATTTGCAGAAGTTAGCATGGAGAAGCCTTGTGAATCCAGTGCACCTCCATTAACATTCTCTTTGCTTGTTAGCATCCTGCTAAAGTCATGACAATTAGTTTTTCTTTTCCGTTCACTATAAATACAAAATAAAGAAGATGATCAAACACACAAATGAAACAAGAGCATGACAGTTTCTTGCCTTAAGCTGCATAGAGAGATTGTGCTAATTAAGCAAATGAAAGACACTCAGCATCCAATAGTTCTTCAAAATCAATACCTTTCTGCTCATAATGATCACAAAGGCAATGCACAGAGTATAGGACTATGATAACAAAGGCCATCTGTACCACTATACAAAACAACCATACCATATAAAG
The DNA here is from genome assembly GCF_009730915.1 of Dioscorea cayenensis subsp. rotundata. NCBI lineage: Eukaryota > Viridiplantae > Streptophyta > Magnoliopsida > Dioscoreales > Dioscoreaceae > Dioscorea > Dioscorea cayenensis. Next base: position 458,252 of record NC_052483.1, read on the forward strand.
TGCTACATGTGCAGTAATGGCAGTTTGGCATTTTACCATTATGCAGCTTCAACTGATTGCAATAATGCTTGATAAAATCCATTGCAATGTATCAATCATGCCTACACCTTTTGAATGAATTCAAGTTCCTTCATTAATGGTATGAACATAGCAGCTAATTATCCGACTAATTTCCTATAAGTTCAGGAGAACGTATTTTTTACTTGTAAGACTAATTCCACATACACACTTGTTAAATCAGTTAATAGAAAATAGCAAAGAAACACACTTGGCATGAAAAAAGAAATGTGTGGACTTGAAAGAGAATAAGGAGTTGAATCTACCTGCCGAGCTGCGAGGCAGAAGGATTAGCAAGCCGTGAGTTTTCAGTGCACTGCTTTGCAATGGTGAGGCTGTTAGATGATCCGCCGCAAGGAACAGCAGAAGCTGATAATGGTGAATGGGCGATGACAGGCATCGCTTTAGCGGCATGGCCATTCTGGCCTTCCACATGCTTTCTTGAACGATGGCGGCCCCGATTCATGTGTCGCTCACAGTACTTTCCATCAGCAACTGCATCCCTCGAGCAACGCCATTTCTTCCCGTCGGTTCGACGGCACCTTCCAGGCTCTGGATCAGTATTTCCAGAGAAACCCAGATACAAAGATCCCCACCCCACTGCAATAACCAGCAACAATAACAATACTGCACAAAATTTCCATCCAGATGGATGTTTCATTTATGACTGGATAAAACTATGAAAACCTACAACTTTTTTCCAGGAGAGCACATGGCAGATCAATATATCCAAATGAACAATGAATAGAAGCATAGTAAAGCTCAAACCATATGAAGAAGCATGTAAATGCTATAACACTATCATATTACCAAATAAAATCAGTGAAAGAGTGAAAGAAGCCATTTTTACTTCATACGTTCAGTCGAGAGGGTAACAGAGAGAGAGACTTACAAGGGTTGGATCTATAAGATTCAGATGAGAAGGCAGGAAACCCAGAATGGCAGAGGCTTCTTCTGATAGGGAGGAGGAGATTGGATGGTATGGGGGCATTTGCATCGATGTACTTGTAGATCAAGGCCTGGTGTTCCAGCTCCATCCACTGAGATGGGGTGAAGGGACCCCTAAGCCCTGCCAAAACCCCATTAATATACTTGAGCATCCAGAACAACCACCCCTGAAACAGGGGACACATGGAAAAGAACAGAACAACAAAGATCTAGAAAACACAAGAATGAGCTTATCAAAACTCAGATTTATCAAAGATGAGTTCTTTCTCTCTATTTCCCCCATCTCTTTCAGCCAAAACACAGGAAAAAGAAATTTTTTTGGGTAGAAAAAAGAAGAAATGGAAACAATAAAAGCAAAAAGAATCAGTGGTTGCTGGTCTATCTTCTCTCCTAAAACTCCCTTCACATCTCACAAAAAAAAAACAAAACAAAACATCTTTGAAGACAAGACTAACCCAAGAGAAGCAAAAGAAGAGGAAAAAATACAACTTTTTCGTTGACAAGACTTGAAACTAAAGATCTGAAATACAACGAAAAGACGCACTCATAGTTAATGATAAGAATCAAACACACAAACCAAGCAAGCAACAAGGAACATAATTTATTTCTTTTCAAAGACACTCGAACAAAGTTTCCGTGACATACCTGCATTCCTGAGGTAAGCTGGTGAAGAGGAAACAGAAGGAAATGGATGGTGGTAAAAGGGCAAAGGCCCATCACTGCTAAGAAGCAAAGCATCTGGCTTTGGTGATGAGAAGCTGAGCATTTGCTCCCCATCAGAGGACAGGGAGAAGGAGTGGGAGTTGGACCTTAGAAGAGATGGAGGTGCTGCAGCTGTCAGCATTGCTACATCGTTAGTCCTGGCTATCTTGAGGCACCTCCAATCATGCTCATCTGGACCACCAGGCCTCCCTTGCTTGAAGAAGCCATTGTTAAAGACGCCTTTTTGGCCTTTGATTTCAGTGTCTAAGGAGGCTAGTGAGGAAGAGAAGAGACCACCACCACCCTCAGAGGACGCACTCACCAACCCTTCCATGCCCACTAACTCCCCAAGGTCCATGTCATTAACCACTGCTAGAGACTATGACGAGACAGTGGAAGCAAGGACTGCATATGTGGTGGTTTCATGAGATGAACCAGTTGACAATGGGAAGCAGAAGATGGTGCTGGGTAAGAGGAGGAGGAGAAGAAGAGTAGACATTGTTCTCACTTCTTATGAGGAAGGAGGTGTGTTTATGAGAACAGAGAGAGGGAGAGAGTGAAATGGGAATGCTGTTCTCTCCTTTATCTTTAGACATGCCAACAAAATATCTGCTGGTCTTTTCTTAGGAGGCATTAACATTTAACACTTCCTCTTCTTCAATATATATATATATATATATATATAAATTATCTTTTAACACTAGCCATGCTAACTTGTTGCTCTCACTCTCTGTATAGATTTCACTTGATTTGTGGGTCCTTGTGTCTGATATTGCCATTGGAGGCCAGCAAGAGGAGTAGGAGTGTCTCCTTTGCTTTTTCTTCATTTCCATTTTCTCTCATCTCCAACACTCTCTCATAGTAGCTTCTCATTTTTGTTCTGTTTGTACTGTTACTTAATTCATCATAGTGAGAAAATTAGTCCACTTTCCATTTTCTCTCTTGCTCTCAAATTATACAAACAACAACAACAACATCTTCATTTTTCAATCTCTTGATGAGAGTGATTTGGTACTCTGTACTCATACACCGAGATGCATATTGTGCATAGCCATGTGATGCCATACCAAACATCAGACTAGAGCTCACCTCCCTACTGTTATTACCAACTCATAGGCACACCCATGCCACCACCACCTTCTCCCCCTCCACTCATTCTTAATTTTCTCACATTATTATATCATTATTATTATTATTATTATTATAAAACTTACTTATATAATCATTTGCTTGTATTGTATTTACAGAAAAGATTAGAGACCAAACATAACATAACTTTGCCAAATATATCATCAAGAGTTAATAGACACAACAAGTTTCTGAATGTTGGAAACAACGACACAAGGACATATTTCCCTATCCATTAATAAATTTAACTAGTATTTCTTATTATGAGTGTGAAAGGTGGGTAAGGTAGGTAAAGAGCTGTCATGAGCTTTTATTAGAAACTCTTTACTTGCAATTAACTTTCTCTTCCTAGTAAAATGGTAACACTCTCCATCTCTCAAGTCTCAACCACAAGTAATATACTCCATTGAAATTAAAGTCATGGACTTATGGTTGATATTTTGTTGAATGGTTGCTAATAACTCAAACTCAGTATATATATATATATATATTGTTTAATGGGTTACAAAGGGTGTGGGGATCTAAAGAAGGTATGAGACGGAAAGCAAAGCATGATGACCGTCCAACCGGAAGAAGGGACCATCAATCGTACGGCTCTCCAGCGCTCACTTTGAATGGTTGGGATTGGGTTTGGGGTTGGATGGGTGGTGATGATACCTCCTTGGAATCTAACACCGAGGTTTGACTACGACGTGTCAACGGAATCCTTGGTCCACGTGGACCCCTTCCATCACTCTCCGTTCTAGCATTCATTTTTAGTCTCTTTTTTTCCCCTTTTATTTTTATTTTTATTTTTGGTGTGGCTGTTAAATATTGATGATTTTTTTTTGTTTATTTATTTTGTTAAATTTGGTTGAGTCCTTGAATAGCTTCCTTGTGGGGGACACAATGAAGAGGCCACAACAATCAAATTTAAACTGTTTCCGCGTCACACCTAATCGAAATTTAATGAGCCTCCTCCATGTCAAGAATTTTTTTTTAAAATAAAATATAAATAAATTACACCAACGTTCAAAACTAATACATCATTGTCATAAAAAATAATTAATATTAAAATACTTTTTAACTTCTTAATGATAATATTTTACTTTTGATTTGGGTTGATTTTGATCTCCAATTATTTTCTTAAAATATATAATTGACATCTGACAAATCACATAATACATGGTTAACGAAATATTATTAAAAAATTAACAAAACAAGAAACTATTAGATTCTTTTTTAAAGTGATCCTATTTCCTTCTCTTTTTCTTTGAAGTTTCATATGCTTTTCCTTTTCTAAAATGCAACTACTTTTCACTATATATACATATCATTTAGTAATCTAAGGCCCACTATATCATTTCATTTGAATTTTTTTAATAGGATTTATAAAACAAGAAAAGAAAAAAAAATTAAGTCATGCAATAATATATGTATAAATATACATTGATACACATTTATGAAAGACGGATTGTACTTTGTACTGTGATATATATATATACTCATGGTATATCCATTTCTCTGAACAAGATATGTATATATTCATGCAATCTAAGCTTTCTAGTGTGCTCAGGAAAGAGTACATATATGGTTTCATTGTCTCAAAGTTACGTTGGCCTAATTTGCAGGATCGTAGTAATGATTTAAATAAAGAAAGGAAGGGATGCTGGGTGTGTCGTATGGAGAAATGAGCCCCTTGGGAGAATTCAAACCAAAACCTTATCTCATGTCTTTTCTAGGGTTTCATAATGTGCATGAGAGCGCACACACTCAAGCTACTCAGAAAAGAACAGTTTCATTGTGTTCCCCATGCCCATGATGTCTCTTGATTTGTCTTCACTTGGTCAACCTTTCAACTTATATTCATGCGTCTACATATCTCCATACTTATATTCATATTCAAACCCTTCCATTTAGTTATAGGCAAATCTTCATTAGTCCTATGTATATAATTATATATGTTCTTAATTATAAAGAATTATGATCAATATTATCATTGAAATATCTCTTGCTAGACTTCATCAGCTTGATTTCATCATAACTACATAACTTGTATACATTGATCAAGGTTCCAAACTTTGGATGCAGTGTTCTTTGCTAATTGTCTCAAACTCCAACATATATATTACATATATAACTAGCTTCCCTTTCCAAGGTGGCGGCGTATAGTAAAAGATAAGCTATATATATATAGTTACATTCTCCAATGGTTTGAATCCTAAATATATAATATAATGACTGCTCAAGTGGAAATATGTGGTGCCTCTGAGTTTTACATATAGTTTTGCATGCATGTGTGCTTTGGAAAGAGCCCTGCGCGCCTCATTGGTTTGCAACTTTGCATGGGGACCAGCCATGGCTTCACTGTGTTGCACTTCTAACTTTTCTCCTCATTCTATGTATATATATATATATAGACATATACTTTCAGTACCACTACTCCATTGATCATATCTCTTTTGCTCCACAAAGCCATGTGGATGCCACCATGCATGCAAAGCCATGAATTGATTTAGTACTATAATTAACTCACAGTGATATACATATACTTATTAAGTCTTGTTAGGGTTAAGTAATTCCACTTGCTATTCTTAATGTTTTTTCATTGCATCTTAAGTATGTCATCAGTGTGCTGGCAGAAAGAAGAGAACAAAAGAGAAGTCCAGCCAGTGAGATTGGGAGGAACCCTAAGAATGATGCTTTCCTTATTTTACACATTCCTAGGAGGACATCAAGATGCCACCCACACGCACATCATGCCTTGGATATATATAATTACTAGTTAACTAGATTATCACATCATATATAATCTTCCTTTTTTAAAAAAAATTATATATACTAATATAAAATGGGAGGGTGGTTTCTCGTTAACCAAGGTTTCAAGCACGCCATGTCCCACATGCAAGTGTGACAACCTTGATTAGTTAAATGATGTGAGTCATTTCTTAACAATTGCATGAATGTAGAATTATAGTTAATAATTATACGTTGATGTACTGAAACTTTTAAAAGATAACTAGAAAGGAAAAAAACACATTTAAATGAATATTAAAGTTTGGAGTACACATCACTTCATGTTCTTTGGCTTTGGGATTTGAGCATGAAACAATCCAAAAACATGGGTTGTCTCAAATAAAATAATGTCCAAATTGATATGCTTTATGTGCAATAATAGTACCACTCTTCAACTCCCTTCTCTTTTAATATACACCAATCAAAAACTCCCAAACCAGAAGCCCATGATGATGATAGATGATAATATTGGGCTAACCCAATTTTAGGCCCACCACAGTTTAAAAATTTCTTATATGATGGAATATGTTGTTTCCATGGAGTTTCTTTGGGAATGTTAGTAGTTATTAATATTAATATTAATGTTAATATAGGTTCATCTATTTCTGTGTTTTCACAAGGTTATTTTAGTTCCTAAAATTAATGTAAACATTGGTTAAATTGTTATTTTATTTTTTGAAGTTTGTTTATGCTGCAGAGTTGCCGGAGAAAAGAGAAGAGAGGAAGAAAAGGGAAGAAGAGGAAGGAGAGAAAGAGAGGAGAAGAAGAAGACTAGATAGAAGCAAAATATTCTCATGGAATCACTACAATCATTTATTGTAATAAACTTTCCACTGAGACATTTTCACAAACGCTACACCTGCTAGGACACCTTACTCAATGATAACGACTTCTCTAACAACCTTGATTTCAGAAATTACAACTCATTTTAATATTCAGACTCATTTTAGAGATTGGAAGGTGGACGATGCGTTCATGAGGCTAAAGGGTATAATGAGGAACTTATAGTGTCCCTAGTGTGTTCGGAACGCCGTTTCTCCACATCATTCGGGGTGAATTCGAACCTGATGATAACCAACATAGAGGTCCAACTTGGAAAAGATCCAAGATTCTACAATTTCATCTAATAGTTCCTCCACGGTCAGATTTGGAAACCAGGCCTTTATGGTCACCGCATTCAATGCCCGATAATCTACATAGAATCGCCAAGTTTCGTTTTTCTTTTTGATGAGAAGCACTGGCGAAGAGAAAGGAGTACTCATACTTGGCCGTATAATCCCTTTAGAAAACATTTCTTCTATGAGCTTCTTAATCTCGAATTTCTGGAAGTAGGGATACCGATATGGCTTGACATTCATTGGTGGTGCTCTGGGAGTGAGTGTAATGTGGTGATCCTGTGCTCGAGGAGGTGGAATGCACGTAGGAGCTTTAAAAATTTCTCTGAAGATGTGAAGAAGAGACTTGAAGTCATTGATGAAGATGACGGGCGCATCTAATCCCATTGATGGAACCGAGTTCAGGTTAGTTGGCTTAATTGGCTTGACTGTTAATTGAAAAGAATTGGTCTCCGTCCGAATTCATCTTGTGAAGAGAGGCAGGACAGATTAGCTAAGATTGTGGTTGAGTGAGCCTGTGTAGTTGTACTGGATTGCCTTGGAAAATGAATTCCATCCAGAGGTGCTCATAATCGAATAGGACTGGGCCTAGTTATAACAACCATTATACCCCTAAGATGAGATCTGCACCGTAAATGGGTAACAGAATTAAATCAACGGTGAAGATTGCGTCTTCTACCTTTAGCGGCACGATAGAGCATTCTCCCCCACACGTGAGAGCTTCGCCGTTGCCAACAGTGACACGCGTATGTGCCGACGGCTGCAACACCAAATTCAAATGTCCTGCCAGACAAGATTGTATAAATTTGTTTGTAGATCCCTTGTCTACTAGAATGAGGACTTCTTGTCCATTAATGGATCCGTCGACCTTCAATGTGGACTGTACCACATGCCCTAGTAATGCGTGGAAGGAAATGGACGGTGTTTCCTGTGTCCAAACTTCTTCTATGCAGCCTTCTGTTAGTTGTAGTTTCATTTTTCGGTGGTGGTTTGCCTTTCGGTGAGGCAGAATCCCCCTGTTCCACCATTAAACAAAGAAACAAGGCTGGGTTACATTTATGACCCGGAGTGATTTTGGAGGTACAATTGAAACATAGTCCCTTTCTCTCGTCATGCTGCTATTTCCGCTGGCGTGAGGCGTTTATTGGCAATGATGCAGCTCGGTGATTAATTGGATGTGGTGGCAGTGGAGATGGTTTAGGCTAAGAAATCCGGGGTTGCGGAGAACGGCCAGCATTGCATTTATCCTCCACTAACTTCGCCATACCCATGGCATCATGGAGATTATCGGGCTTCAACAGATATAATTCCTATTGGATTTCATCTTTGAGGTGTGAGAAGAAGTAATTTATGAGACTCTGCTCAGTCAAACCAGTGACATGAGTGGAGAGACACTCGAATTTGCTCAAATAAGCTGTCACGGAAGTTGTTTGCCAGAGTTTGAAGAGTGCGGCTTCATGATTCACAAAATCATCCCATTGCGTCAGTTGTGAAGTAGCATGTAACCAATGAAACCATTGAAGAGCTTAACAGGTTGTGAAGAGAAACAATGATAAGAAATAACTATGAGTGACAGTGGTGGGAAAGAATTTTATTCTCATTATCATGGGTCCATTTGGAGCCCATTTTGGTGTTGGGCCCTGTGGGCATGTGCATGTTAGTTACATACTGACTTAAATTATATAAATCATCTCTCATTATGTTGGGGATGAGGATTGTAGGTCAGGATTTTCTTATTATTTTGTTCTTGAGACAAGCTTGAGAGTTGTTCAATCTATCAGAGACATTCTTTCATAGTGGATTCCAATTCCCGACCCCCGTGGAGACGTAGGCAAGAGTGCCAAACTCCACATAATTACTGTGTCGTGATTTGTGTGTGTTTTTTCTTTCTTTCTCTATTATTGCACTATCTTTTCATGTGTTTTGGAGACTAACCTTGACAGGTTATTGGAACATCTATGGGTGTGTTAGTGCTTCCGAAAGGGGTCTTAAGTACTGAAGCCTTAAGTCCCCCCAACACCGTCCATGTAGAAAGCGGCTACAAAGATTCGACAGAGTGGATGGTAGTGCTAATTTTGGGCAATCGAGGTGGAGATGAAAGAGCTATTATAGTACATGGATGATGGTGTTAATGGTGTGTGAGGCTGTAACAAGGGTAATGGAGAGGTTGAAGGAAGAGGAAGGAGTGGTGGTTGTGGTGTTGGAGTGGAAGGTTTATTTAAGTGTTGTAGTTTTACCATCATCCCGCCATGATGGCTTGCTGAGAAGCCATAGAATGGCGCAGGAGATCGAAGAATTTAGCGTTGCTCTTGTGGAAGAACTTAAAGGAATATGAATGATGTTGGACAATGGAACATAAGGAGTCCAATTTTGCAAGAACAGAGTCATGCGGGGCGAGTTGCTTAGCCATCGACGCCAACTGCTCATCCACCACACGGGCTCGCATCATCCTGTCCTCCGTCATATCTTAATGAAAGCACTAATTTGTTGCAGAGTTGGCGGAGAAGAGATGAAGAGGAGGGAAGTAAAGAAAGGAGAGAAAGAGAGGAGAAGAAAAAGTAGGCTAGATAGGAGCAAAATATTCCCTGCTCTTCATTCTTTTTATCCCTGATTATATAGGGAATTATTACAATCATTTGTTGTAACAAACTTACCATTGAGGTATTCATCACGTGGGAGGACACACTATTCAATTATAACGACTTCTCTAACAACCTTGATTTCAGAAATTACATTTCATTTTAATATTACTACTAATCATCATCTAATTAACTAATGAGCACTCATTTCCTGTTTCTCATTTCATTACAAAATCATCGTATTTGACGACTACTTCTCCTCATAACTTTGTGATCTCCCCAATGATAGCATATGCAACAGTTTACCATATGAGATATATTGTCTTCTAAATATAATTTTGTATTTTGTGTTTTCATTATTAGTGTGAATGACTTTTATTAGGTTTTATTTATTTATTTATTCAAAATTTACTTTATTTATGAATTTTATTTATCTTAAAATCAATATAAATTAACTAAGATGAACCTAACTCAGTTTTTCTTCTTCTTCTTCTTTTTTTTTTTAGTCTAAGTTTCAAAACTCATTTTTTCAAAAACTCATTAGCAATACCATTTCATATACAAACAAAAATATATAAATCTCAAAAAACACACATTCAAATTCAAATTCAAATTCAAATTCAAATTCAAATTCAATTAAAAAAAAAGATAATGACCTGATTGTCTGTACAAGATAAAGAAGGGTCCTTGTTTATTGGCTGAAAGAGAAGCGGTAGCCATGCTTCTCCTGAGCCAAGCTCCCAATGGTGCTCTCTCCGCCCGGAGATGCACTTCTCGTCCTCCTCTCCGCTTCTCCACCTCCAAGACTCCTCTTTTCTCCAGGCCCAAGCCCTCTATTGCTCCTCCACGGCGTCCACTCCTCTCTTTCTCCACCTCCAATGGCGCCGCCAGTGATCCAGCGCCCCCCTCCACCAGTCCTGTCTCTTCTTCAACCCAAATCGACGAGACCGTCTTCGTTGGGGATGAAAACGTGCCACTCGAAGGCGTAATTCAGTTCGATAAGCCCTCTGGACCATCAAAGTTGCTGTCTTGGGTGTGAGTCTTCTGCCAAGTTTGGTTTTTGTGGCTTTTGGCTGGATTTGGATGGTATGCGAACCGTGTTGTTCTGGGGGTTGCAGGCAGGTGGGGATTCTGGCCGGCGGCGACGTGCTTTGCTTGTTGCTGTTTGCGGCTTTTGGGAGGTTCAACCATGGGATGTCTGTTGTTGATTTCGAGACTGCTCGGACTGCAGATCCCTTTGTTGCTGGATGGTTACTGAGTGCTTACTTTGTCGGTGCTTATGGGGACGATGCCAAGGGAGTCAATGGTCTTGCCAAAGCCATTGTTGCCGGTGCCAAGTCCTGGGCAGTGGGAATTCCGGTAATTTTTATTTTTCTTTATTCTGTGGGCTGATTGATTGGGATGAAATGTATTTCATTTGTTAGTTTCTCTTCTTGTTGATCTGATGCTTAGGAATTTACTGAGAACTATATATTGTAGCTTGCTGTAAACCTGCAAGAAATGGTTAGGGATGGAGGTGCTTGCAATGCCATTGATGAGACAAAGGAAATTGTTGTGTAATTTTAGTTCTTGGATTTTTGAAATCTGTTATTGATCTCATGAGTTTTTTTTTTTTTTAAAAATATTTGTGAATCAGTCTAAGGTTGTTTAGAGCATTATACCGTTCTCATTATTTGAGCAAGTGAAGATGGTGTTACTTGATGTCAATATTGACTATTTATCATGTGAATCGTTGGGCAATGTTATAGAAGGTCCTCTATATGAAAAGTGTTGGAGAAAATTCCAAAAATAAGAACAATTATTTTAAGTCTAGTCGAGTATTTCTTGTTTGCCTGGCTTCTGACTGATATACTGGAATTACCACTATTTTAGATTCAAACCAGAGCACAAACCAAGCTGTTCTGTGGTTACATTGTTTTCCATCATGCTTTTGATGCAAGCATAGACATGATTCTGGCTGTTGGAAGTTTTTAAAATGTGGATAAACTACTAATTCATTAAGAAATAAGAAGTGCAATACAAAAATGACAATGACCAACAACTAAACCAAACATTGAATTAACAAAGATGCCATATCACATCCAAGAGAAAACACACAAAAAGAACAAGGCTAGACATGAAAACACTAGAGGTCCACCGGGGGTGGAGGGGAGAAGCCAACACGAGAATAACATGAGAAAAATAGAGGTGTAGGAAACAGACTTTCAGATAGCTGGGTCGGAAGTGTTGCTTTGTGAGGTGGAAGTGGTCAGCTGATTCAGCTCTCCTGGCGCAGGGTTCAAAGGTCGTTTAATCTGGAGGCTTCTTCGGTTGGAAGTTCTTAATGGCAATATATTTGTACAAGCTAGATATGTTAATGCCTCACATTGTGTTATGATGTTTCTATGCCTACCATGCTGCTTGGAAATTTCTTGTAAGGGTGGGGCAGAAGAAACTGAGATGCTTTTGGTGATTCACTAGAGAGAGTCAAGTAGGTATGTAGAAGACAGGATAGATCTGAATGTATGAGAAATGTCTCAAAAGTGAGCTTTCAATGTGGGAGTATTTAAGGAATTTTCCAAGAGTTATGAAAGAAAATCTGTAATATGATTCGAAGTTACTGGGTAGTCTCTATTGGGTGTGGGTACGAGAGTTGATGAATCTTTGAATTTGTAACATACACATAATTGAGGATGATGGTCAAGTTGGTTGCCTACCGTAATTTGGGTTTGCTTCCTATTTCTTACTTTGCTAAATATGCCAAGGATCATATCTAATCTCTTATTCCATGAAAGAGTACCATATTCTTGTTATTTTTGCCTTCATCTCTTGTATACTTATGATTAAATTTTTTTGTTTGCAGTTGGGCCTTGCCATCAGGGCAGCAACATCAGGTCATATTCCACCAACACCATTTATTTTGGTAACCATGGGAAGCACAGGAGTTCTACTGATTGGATGGAGAGCTTTGATTTGCAATTTCCTTCCTAAAATGCATAGCCAGAGAAGTGATGTATACAGGCGTGGAAGCCCGTTTGAGCTTTTTGAGGTAGTAAACTTGATTTTCCAAACGTTTCATTTATTCTAGCAACATATCTACACTTGTGATCACAGAATCATATTTTTTTGATCTGAACCAGTTCACAACATAATATTCTCAGATGAGACAGAGTGTTGTTGATTTACTATTTAAATAACCATGTTGCAATATATGTGTGCTTAATGCATAATGTGATATTTTGCACTAAAAATTGTATGGGTCACCTTGTTGCAGCTTCTGACATCCTTGGTGAGAAGGTGGTGATTCAAGCTGTGTAAATGGGGTTTCCAATTTTGATTTCCTTTTTGTTCTATGTAAATGATGGCATTCCAGCTCAAAAGACTATTTCTTTGACAGAGAATTTATCTTCAGTGTTCTGTAAATTTGTTTGCTGTGTTTGTAAGAGTTAAATGTAATACAACGAATAATTTTCATAATGAGCAAAGCCTTCCCATGCAATGTTAGTGAAGGATACTTGATGGAGTTAAATGAAGAACAGAGTCCATTATTTTCCTTCAGGCGCCATTGCATGCTTGTTTCCTCACAAGATGCTGCAGGTCATGTCATTGGCCTTTTTCTTGTTTATTATTTTTGACAAAGTTCAATCTCTTCAACCCTTCTTTTCACTCTTATCAGTCATACCTTCACAAGAACAAACAGCTGGAAAGAAAAGAAAACCCCTCCCTGTTGACTCCTAAACCCATCAATCCCCTTGTACTATGCCATAGAAAAGCAAATGTACAAAGTGAGCAAAGGAGATGGTAAGTTATCTTTTCAAAGAACTTTGCATTTTTCTGGGCATTGTTATGCTATTGGGTTTAGTGTTAATCCTTTTCTTAAAAGTTAAAACCCCCCACCTTAGCTTCCCCTCTTGTACATCATTAATTTTTCTGCAAACAAACAAACTAACAAACTAACAAAGAAGCATCCAAGATAAGGAAGTGACCTAACCTTTACTATGTTTGATCATCAGAAACATTGGTTCCTGGATGGTGACTTCTCATTCACCTTCCAAGGAGATCCTGGAAATGAAAGTGTAAAAATTTTAAAAGAGCACATGAAGCATGAAGAAGGTTGGAAGGAGCTTTAGGAGGTCTTGTGACTTCTTTCTCTTTCTGGTTTCAAGAACTTTTTTCTTTTTCTTTTTTTTTCTCTTTGATTGACTAGTTCAGCTCAGGTCACTATCCTTCTAGTGTCATCCAATGTCTGCTAGCTAGCTCTGTTCTCTTGTTTCCTTTTCTTCCTTCAGCTCTATCTCTCTGTTCTCTTGCAGGGGATCTGGGTTGGATTTTGTTTGGATTTTTGTGTTTCCCACGTGAAACCATTGTTTTTTACTATTACATGCAGCCGTTATGTTATGCGGTGGCAGCATTTCATGAATGGATCTATTTTGAATTTATGTTTGGGGAATGAGCTGATGTAGTATAACAGGACAGTGCATTGCCTCTTGAACAATACTATTGAAAAAAATTTATACTACTTTCTTTTTTTTACTTTTAAAAGAACAATTTTAGTGCCTAACCTACTTGTAGGTATGGTATGAATTGTCAATTCACTTGTTCTGTCTTTGTCCCGGCCTCAGTTTGCTAAACTTGGCACAATGCTCCACTGATTTCTATTGAGCATTATTAAGTTATTAACACAAAAACAAATACTCAGGTCCACTAATTTAATATCTTTGGTAAGAGAGTGATGAAAGAGAGAGAGAGAGAGAGAGAGAGAGAGTGCATGCAGTACTGAGCTCCAAGCTGACATGACTTCATTCCGAGCAAAAGGGTTGTATGGAGTTGGTGGATGCAGCCATGATTGACACAATCAAAAAGGGGAAAGAACATCAATTTATTGATTGTTGCATGTAGATCTCACTCCACTACCAACTTTTCTCAGAAGCCTAAATGATTCTTTACAGGAATATGTGGGTTGATGATCGAGCACCATGCTCATTGCCATGCATGCATGCATGCAAAAACAGATTCAAAGAAAAACAAAGATGAGCACAGTTTGAGATCATTCGGAACAAGTTAAAATAAACCTACTCATTTATCAGCTGGGTTAAATGAGAGGCTAGAGCAGGGGGACTAGTACTGCTGTGAAGTGACCTGGTTTGACAACTGTCCTTGCTGACAATCTATCTAACATCTAGTGTCATCAAACTACCAAAGAAAAGCAACCTTGCTTTGAGCCATTGATCATGGTGGATATGCACTATTATGCATTTCTGCATGTATGCTAGTCTCATTGTAGTAAAGCAAAGGTTTTTGGTAGGGTTTAAGCCTTAAAAGCAGTGAGAAATGAGAGATGATGATCAGGTAATATAGCTCTCAAATCTCATTCCATTTTTCTTTATTTTTTTTTTCCTTTTTTTTTGTTGTTTCCTGTTCTCCTCTTTAGCTGCTTTCCTCCTGACATCTTGGGAGGCCTTCTCATGAATATGGAGGTCTCTGAAGAATCAATGAAGCAAGCTCAACCTGCTCCTTCAGCTACTGTATCTTCTGCACTGCCATTCAGCTTCTTTTTTCCTCCCAATCACTCAACTAGTTCTCAGATGACCTATGGAGTTGAAGAGCTCTATTCCCAGTTGTCTGTAATGCCACTGAGGTCCGATGGATCTCTGTGTATCAGGGAAGCACTCAGCCGGTCACAACAAGAAGGTCTGCCTCTCTCCATCTTCTCTTTCTTTCTTTCATCTCTAATTAAAAACTTCATGCAGTTTCTCTTGTTTTTGTTATTCAATTTTATGAAGAAATAACAGTGAAATCTTCTTCTCCAAAACTTGAAGATCTCTTTAGTGGAATTAATGGCTACCCTCATCAAAACACTGAGCAGCAGACACTGCAGAGAGAGGGGATGTTCTCTGGACTGGCAGGTCAGGAGATATTTCAGCAACCATTGGGAGAGGAATTAGTGGCAGAAGCTGGCATTTCAAGCCTGAAAAACTTGGCTACCCAAGGGTTGGGTTATGAGGACTTGCACTATTTGAGCTTGTCCATGAATCCTGTACCTCAATCTAGCTATAGCATAGCTTCACAGTATCTCTCTCCTCCTGCTTCAGCACCTCAATTCATGGCCTTGAATTCAACCAAAAAGAAAGGCACAGGGAAAGGGGTTCAAAAACAACCAGTGCACAGGAAAACCATTGATTCATTTGGCCAGAGAACATCACAGTATAGAGGTGTTACTAGGTGAGTATTTAGTCCTTTCAGTGCATGTGATGCTATTGTGTTTTTACTGTCAAACATGTCTGTGCACCAGGCATAGGTGGACTGGAAGATATGAAGCTCATCTCTGGGATAACAGTTGCAAAAAGGAAGGACAAACCAGGAAAGGAAGGCAAGGTGTGTATGTTTTAACTATATATAATGACTTCTTGTTTAATTATTATGTAATGTGGTGATTAATTAATTACTGATGTTATATCTTGTTTAATTGGCATATATATTTGTTGTTTGACTGGGGAATGTAATGGAACATCTTCATCTACTGCTTGACAGTTTATCTTGGTAAATTCTGTGTCTTCAATTTAATCCTATTCATCTGCAAGTTTTCTTTGCAGTTTACTAAAAACATTAATTGTCATTGTGGATGAAGGTGGTTATGACATGGAGGAAAAGGCTGCAAGAGCATATGACTTGGCTGCACTCAAATACTGGGGACCTTCAACTCATATCAACTTTCCAGTTAGTCTTAATAATTTCAACTTTTTTGAGAAACAAAGTGCCAGTGAGTTTTATGGAGTCTTTGATTTCATGCAGTTGGAGAACTATCATGAAGAGCTTGAAGAAATGAAGAACATGAACAGGCAGGAATATGTGTCACATTTGAGAAGGCATGTTCCTCATTCTTCTTATCTACTAATTAATGATGCGTTTACAATAATTACATGCTTCTCCTTTTCTTAATTTTCTGCAGAAAAAGCAGTGGGTTTTCAAGAGGAGCATCTATTTACCGTGGAGTAACAAGGTTAGTTCCTACTTCTTGAAAACAATAGTTATATATATATATATATATATGATTTAAATTCTCTCTTTTGCATCAATTTCATTGTGATTTCAGGCATCATCAGCATGGAAGATGGCAAGCCAGGATAGGCAGGGTAGCTGGAAACAAAGATCTTTATCTTGGAACCTTCAGTGAGTTCTCATTATAGCAAACTTTCACACATTTGGTATTGTAGACTGAACTCATGATACTTGATTCCAATCTTTGAGCAACAGGTACTCAAGAGGAAGCAGCTGAAGCTTATGACATTGCTGCAATTAAGTTCCGCGGAGGAAATGCAGTAACAAACTTCAAGATAACAAGATATGATGTAGAGAAGATCATGGCAAGCAGTACATTGCTTACAGCTGACCTTGCCAGGAGAAGCACTGATACTCCTGTGAAAAAGGTGCTTCACTTAACTGATCAAGAACATACTAATGGTGATGGTGGCTCAGATTGGAAGATGATTTTTGAACTTCATAACAAGCCACATCCCATGTACATCAGTGCCACTTCTTGGATTCCAATGGCTGATCAGTTGTCATGGTTTATTGCTTGAATTAATGTAGTTTTGCCTTTTGGAAACATGAATATGAATGTGAATGGGACCCAGTTTGATGTTTTGGTGTTCTTTTTTTTCTTTTGTATCTTTCATGCTTGTGTTAAGTACATTTAAAGAATAGTGATTAACAG
Source organism: Dioscorea cayenensis subsp. rotundata (assembly GCF_009730915.1). Lineage (NCBI taxonomy): Eukaryota > Viridiplantae > Streptophyta > Magnoliopsida > Dioscoreales > Dioscoreaceae > Dioscorea > Dioscorea cayenensis. The sequence continues at coordinate 475,249 of NC_052483.1, forward strand.
TTAATTATTTACACATTTAATACTGATCAAATTAATTGTGGAGAGGAAGAGATCGATGTATTATTTTTGGAAAATTTTGTGAGGATGTGGATGAAGAAGGGGCCACAAAGCTCAATAATAATGTTTTGGAATCACTGGGATCTCCTCCATGCATCTCAGGCTTTCTAGACTCCTCTCTCACTCCCATTCCAAAGCTTCATCTTGGAAGCCAATCCAAATGGAGATTTTCATCTTCACGTCCGGACAACCTTCACTCCCATGGCCTCTGTTTTCGTTTCTTCTTCATGGTTTCTCCAAAGAACCACATCTCCTCCTCTTCATTTTCGCTCAAAGATACAATCTTGGAACCCGAACCATGGCCAAAGCTTTAAGCTTTCTGTTAGGGAGGTACAGAGACCTAAGTTCTCAGCTCAAGACCAAGAAGAGCAAATCATGGCGCCATCTTCTCCTTCCACCTCCTCTGTAGCTATGGTTTCCGAAGAGGAGGTTGATGATAAGCCTGCAGAATCCACAGCTGAGGGTAACAGTGAGGAAGATGGGGACAAAGATGAGAAGATGAAACAGCAGGAAATGGATTGGAAGGCTGATGAGGAATTCAAGAGCTTCATGGGCAATCCATCGATTGAGGCCGCTATCAAGCTTGAGAAGAAGAGGGCTGATAGGAAGCTCCGGGAGCTCGACCAGGAGTCTGCAGGCAATCCTATTGCTGCGTTCTTCAGGAGAGCAGCAAGGGAGAGCTTGGAGAGAGAGAAAGAGAGGTTGGAGCAAGCTGAGGAGGCTTTCAAGGCATTGGATCTCAATAAGGTGATTCTGAATTCATCCAAAGGTGCGACTTTTACCTGTTTACTCTCTCTGGATTCATAAGAAGTTAAGTTTTAGATGTGAACTTGCAGTTGAAGAGCTGCTTTGGCTTTGATACTTTCTTTGCTGTGGATGTCCGGAGATTTGGAGATGGAGGGATCTTTGTTGGCAATTTGAGAAAGCCTATTGAAGAAGTCATACCAAAATTGGAAAAGAAGCTCTCAGAAGCAGCAGGACGAGATGTGGTTCTTTGGTTCATGGAGGAGAAAACTGATGACATTACCAAGCAGGTAAATGTGAATGTTTTCCAAGCATTAAGTTGAGCTTTGTATAAATTTTTCGAGTAAATATGGATTCTTGTTCAATTTATCCAATTAGAAAGCTACTTTTTCTGCCTTGTAGTCTTATTGTGAACTGGAATTGCAATTGCAGCATATATTCTTGATATGGGTCTTTTTTTTTAATAAGATAATGCTGTTCTTCCTCCATTTGTCAATCCGGGGAGCTAGTGTTGCTGACTTCTGGCCTTATTTTGGATTGAAACTGCAATTGAAGTATTTTTATTCATGATATGATTTATTCTTGAATATCAGTGATGTGTTTCTTTAATTTGCTCAGTTCAAGGAGCTACTGTTACTGTCTTGTAGACCCAGCTTGAATTCTAATTGCATTTTGAGCTTGTCTTGATGGAATGAGTCTACACTTGAATATCAATATTTGTCATTCTTCTTCAATTTGTTAATCATATAGAGCTACAGTTGAATTGGAATTGCAAATTGAAGTATGTCCAATTTGATATACATCTTCTGAAATTTGTTTTGCTTTGCAATGTTTTTTCAATTTTGTTTAGGTATGTATGGTGCAACCAAAGTCAGAGATGGATCTTCAGTTTGAGTCTACAAAACTGAGCACTCCTTGGGGATATATCAGTGCCATACTTCTCTGTGTTGCGACCTTCGGAACCATTGCACTGATGAGTGGATTTTTCCTTAAACCAGATGCTACATTTGATGACTATGTAGCTGATGTTCTCCCTCTTTTTGGTGGCTTTCTCTCCATCTTAGGTGCCTCTGAGGTAGTATCTCTATTCTTTTACTACTATAACACATGACCAGATTTATCATTTCACAACACAATTTATAGAATCAATGGTTAGATTATTTTGCTGAATCCCGTATGAAAATTGTTGATTGCTTTCGCATCTCACAGATTGCTACGAGGGTTACAGCAGCTCGCTACGGTGTTAAGCTAAGTCCGTCTTTTCTTGTCCCATCTAACTGGACTGGGTGCTTAGGAGTGATGAATAACTATGAATCCCTATTACCTAATAAGAAAGCTCTATTTGATATTCCTGTTGCCCGCACCGCAACTGCTTATTTGACATCACTAGCACTTGCTCTTACTGCATTTGTGGTTGATGGTAGCTTCAATGGAGGAGACAATGCTCTGTAAGTTTTGAAGTTTATCTTAGATCAAAGTCTTGTTTGATCTTGAACTGGTAGTGATGTTTAATCTTTCTCTTCCTCTTCAAGATTTATAAGGCCGCAATTTTTCTACAACAACCCTCTGCTATCATTCATTCAACTAGTGATCGGGCCTTATGCGGACGAACTAGGAAATGTATTACCAAACGCTGTTGAAGGAGTTGGAGTGCCTGTGGATCCGCTCGCCTTCGCTGGACTTTTAGGTAATGCTACTCAATGCTTGAATTTCATTGCATTGTTGCGACTGTTACATAAAGTGCATCATCACAACATGCAGGGATGGTTGTGACTTCTTTAAATTTACTGCCATGCGGAAGGCTTGAAGGAGGGAGAATAGCTCAGGCATTGTTCGGAAGAAACACAGCTACATTGCTCTCTTTCGGGGACATCTCTTCTCCTCGGCATCGGTGGGTTGAGTGGCAGTGTTCTCTGCTTGGCTTGGGGGTTATTTCGCGACATTCTTCAGAGGAGGAGATGAAATTCCGGCCAAGGATGAGATCACACCTGTAGGGAGATGATAGGTTTGCTTGGGGCATTGTCTTGGGCCTTATCTGTTTCCTGACTCTCTTCCCAAATGGAGGTGGCACCTTCTCAAGCTCCTTCCTCAACCCACCATTCTTCCGGGGAGACCTCTGAAACTTCTTCTCCAGTTTCAAGCTAATCAGCAATGCACATATAAGCAAATATGTTTTGTGTCATTTGTATTTATTTGTTACTTTCTGTACATGCAATTATCCAATGCACTGCTCAATTATCTGAATGAATCAATTATGCAACAATGATTCTATGTACATTTCTGCAATTTCCCAATCAAGTATGTGACAATGTACATACTAATAAGCTATTCAATTATCTGTATGCAAAGTACAAGCATTGTGAAGATCCCAATTGAGGCTGTATTCCTGTTCTTTGCAATTTTTGTTCATGTGATGTGTAAGGTATAATATATCCCAAATTGGTCAATCTATTTTTCTTTTTTTTTTTTAATCTCTCTATTCAAGAAATGCTCCTGACTAATTCCTCTTCTCTTAAAAATGAGCCTATTTAGTCCTTTTTACTCATGAAAATGGGCCAAAAATACTTCCAACTAATTCCTCTTCTTTTAAAAATGGACCTATTTAATTCTTTTTACTCATGAAAATAGGCCAACTAATATGTATATTTTTAAAAATAGAGCGGCTAGTTAGAAAGAGAATAAGAATAGAAAAATTAAATGGGCTTATTTTTAAGAGTAGATAGACTAGTTGGGAGTATTTCTGAATAGATGGATCAAAAGATGAGAGAGAAAAGTAGAGGGACCAATTCCGGTACCAGTGTATAATAATTAATTATTAATCATTATAAATAAAAATAGCAGTTTATTAATCCTCATTTTATATATATTGGCTATATTTCATCAATTTTCCCTCACTAGAAAGCAACAGAGCATTCTCTGTAGTGTTGGTTTATCTCCCGCGGAGCTTTCAAGCTTCTCCTTCCCTCGTTTTCATGGCCGTCGCCGTCTCCTCCTCTTGCTCGCTACTTCGATTGGCTGCCTTCTGGCCCGTGGATTCCTCCCAATGGAAGCGTCATCCTTTTGTTTTCTTCTCTAACTTGCCTTCCGACCTAGTCCGGACTTCGCTCCGAGTTTCCCGGCGATCCCCATCTTATCCCAATGAAGCGGTTGTTGCTGTACCTGACCCGCGTGTTTGGAGAGGAAATCAGGATGATGAAAAGGACGATCATGGGGAGAATGATTCCGATGATGATGAGGGGGAAGACCGGAGTTTGGATCTATTGGTTCAATTTCTTCATAATATGTTTCGAAAAATCTCCCGCAGGACCAGGAAAGCTGTTAGATCTGTTCTCCCACCTTCTATTTCTACCAATTTGGTTTGTTCTCACATGGATTTCCTAATTCATTGTTCTTGGATGCATATGATTCGAGAAAATTATGGTTTTTTTTTTTCTTAAGGTATTGGATTAAAATTTTGATTTTTGATGTGTTAACAGGTGAGGTTTTCAGTGGATGGGGTTTTGATTCTGGCATTGCTGTGGATTACCAAGGCATTTCTTGAGGTAATCAATGAACAAACTGAATTTTTGTTTTTAGCTTATAATTTTTTTATGTTTCACAAAAATGAAGAGCTTTTAATAAATTGTGCTAGTGTTTGAGTTGTTTAATTTGTTTGATCATGGTCTTCTAAATAGCTTAGTTTTGTCAAACATACAGACAGGTTGTTTGTTTGTTCATTTAATTAACCACACTCATGAGTGTTCCAATTGGTGGTGAGACATTTTCTATCTTAGTGAGAAATTTAATATGTTCAAGGTGTCTTAGTGCATGTTAAGAATAATTGTCAGTATATCTCTGCACTCATGAATCTTATGTAGACTCTGTTTCTAGGCATAATATGTTTACTAGTCATTATACTACTGAAGATAGAGATTATTTCTGGCTAACAATAATACTGAATATAATGTATTCTAATTTACTACATGGCAAATATATTTTGATAGTGCTTTCAAAGGTCACAAGTAAACATTATGCAGATTTTCATATGTTACTTAATTGTGTTGGAAAAGGCATACAAGAATGAAGAAGAAACAAGTTTTTGTAAGAAACTTAAGCTCTTCTGATTGATTAACTTTTTGGTTCTATTGCACCATGGAATGAGGAAAAGGTTTTTTGGTTCTTTAAATTATTTGAAGAACGTAATTTTTGCTGATATTTCCTTTATACAGCAATATTGTTTTTTTAAGAATATTTTATTTTCTATCAGATGATGAAATTAGCTCTTTTTTGTGACTGGTATATATGGATTATGGACTATATCATTGCATTTGATATATGTATGAGCATATCATATATAATGAAACCTATTGAAAGACCTGCCAAAAAGAAGCCCTTTTTCATAGCATTTTTTTCTTTTATTTTTCAAAACTATGAGTATGTATGAATTGCTATTTCATCACCGGTAGATCTATGTGGTCGGGTGATAGATTATGGTTTCTCTTGTATGTTCCTTGAAAACTACTTTAGCCTCCTTGGAAGCTCCATTATCTTATGTGAGTGTCTATGTTGAGACTATTTCTTGTATGTATTGCTTCAAGATTTCAATCCTTAAGAACTGTACAAAGTCTCTATTATCTTATGAGTCTGCCAGTCACCTTCACAAAGGAAGTATATAAAGTCTCTTTGGTTGCATTGTTTGTAGGTGGCATGCACATTGGGTACATTGGTGTTTGTGAGCATCCTTCTCGTCCGGGCAGTATGGTCCGGTGTATGTTACATGAAAGAAAGCCAATATTATGGGTACATGAACAGGATTTATAGTGATGATGATGCCTGGAGTGGTGCACGACCAGCAACTTGATTCATTGTTCTAGTTTCTCTTAACAAGAATACAATTCTACAGGACACTTATTATGAGCGGAAGGAATAAATATCTTTTTATGAAAATAAGAAGTGAGCAATGATCTGAGCAGAGCTGGGTGGCACAGTCTAAGTAAAGCAAAGTATGAAAGAGTTCCAGAATCCTTGGCAGGAGAAACTGTTATATTTCATTTGTCTTTTACATTGTACCATAGAGATGTAAACACATCCTGATCTTACTGTTAGAACCAATGCAAATTAAAATTTTGTTTGAACAACTTCCCAAGTTTCTCTTTAATACTTTCATAATTGTTATGGGACTTATGATTCTGTTATCAGTTGATGACATTTTTTTTTATTTATTAACCAGCAAATTCTAATGAATGAGCATCTTCTGTAGTTCTTTGTTGAAAGATGATGATACTGCATTTTATTTAATTACTGCCAAGAAACTGAAATTTATATTCCAAGATCTTCTGAAGCATCCTGGAAGGTCTCCAGTGTGCTTGCAATTGAGCAGAGATGAGACAGGAGGATCTGGGAGAACATTTATAAAAGTAACATGTATATATAAACAATGCCTTAGTGGGTACTAATTCAGCTAATTTGTCCCTAGATCTTATAGGATGAGAAAGGGATAATGCTGTCATTTGAATATTCTCCTACTTTTTCAACATTTTATGATACTTGTTAGCTGTATTCTTCATCCACGCATGTGAACTACTATAGCTCTTTAATCAAGCAATCTTTCTCATTGTTTGCATACGCGTCCATTAACAAGTGCAATACATAATTGGTGAGAGTTGGTCCCAGTTCTCATCCCCTGCTTCTCTTCTGGAAACTAACTAGAAAGTAACAGACCACACCACACCACATCTTTGTTCTGGCTTGGATTTAGCAGCACAAGTCACACCCAGCGTCCAATCCAAGAGATCCTTTCTCTCATGTCATGCATGTTCCCAATGCTATGAATTGTAAACCTCCATAGTCTTGGGAAACAGCAAATAGCGTACATACATGATACATCTATGGACAACAAAGAACACATTTTGTTCTCGGAAGCACAAAAGAGGCACAGCAACCAAAATATCATACAATAATATATCCTCATTAAATAAATAATTAATATTAATCTTCCATGTCATGATAAAAAAAGATAAGAAAGTTTAAAATATCTATCTCCACTCCACAATGATTTTTGCTATGCATTCACAGTGGATTAGATCAAACACCCACTCAACATTGATTGATATAAGTTGATAACAGGGTCCAAATAGTAAGTATAAAAGCTTACGGCTGGGAATAAGTAGTATAACCCCATAAGTTGCTTTCTGGGACTGGGACTGGGACTGGGACTGGGACACTCACGAGATGAGTCATGAGTGTAGTTGTAGTACCAGTGGCCGCACTCACTCACTAAACCTCTACACCGGCTCCACGCGCATGAGCTCAGTCAGAGTCATGGTCACATGATCCTGACCCTCTTATTCTAATGCACTTCACTCCCTTTACATTCAATACACCAAACCATTTACTCCATCTCTTTCATTGCGGCATTTCATCAAACACTCACCAGGCATCATCATCATCATCAGCAGTCCATTCCATGGCGTTCCCACCGGCGGCGCTGGTGGCGCTCCACCTCCTTCTCCTTCCATCGCGTTCCTTCTCCTTCTCTGAAGACGAGGCGTGCCTCTCCAACCTCCACCGTTCTATGGAAGACCCAACCAATAGTCTCCACAACTGGACGAGCTCCACCTTCTCCTCATCTTGCAACAACGGCCAGTTGTCCTTTCTCCAGGGCATCACCTGCAACAACGGCCGCATCTACAAGCTCTCCCTCCCTAACCTCTCGCTCTCTGGTTCAATCTCTCCATTCATCTCCAACTGCACTAATCTCCAGTCTCTCGACCTCTCCTCCAACTCCCTCACTGGGCCTATCCCTCCTGAACTCTCTCTTCTCCTCAATCTCGCCGTCCTCAACCTCTCCTCCAATCTCCTCTCTGGCTTCATCCCTCCTCAACTCGCCCTTTGCGCCTACCTCAACGTCATCGACCTTCACTCCAACCTCCTCACCGGCCCCATCCCCGACCAACTCGGTCTCCTCGTCCGCCTCTCCGCCTTCGACGTCTCCAACAACCGTCTCCAAGGACCCATCCCTTCTCTCCTCTCCAACCGCAGCGGCACTGCCTTGCCGCGTTTCAATGCCAGCTCTTTCACCGGAAACCGCGGCCTTTACGGTTTCCCCTTGCCACCCTTGAGAAACCGAGGCCTTTCCGTCCTCGCCATCGTCGGGATTGGCCTTGGCAGCGGCTTACTGAGCTTGGTTCTCAGCTTCACCGCCGTTTGCATTTGGCTCCGGGTCACTGAGAAGGAAGGGATGATGCCTGGTGAGGATGGTAAGATCTCTCATCTCATGCCTGACTATTGATTTCCATGCCTTCTCTCCATCTCATCTTTCTCCTCCTCCTCCTCCTCCTCCTCCTCCTCTTCTAACAATTTGTATTTTTTTTTTTGGGTTTTTAAAACAAGCTTCTTATTAATGAAGGTTTCATAGAGATGCATATGTATACCCACTACAATGAAAGCTAATCCACTTGCTTGGTTTGTGATTTTTAGAGCTTGTTTTTGAGTTCTTGTTCTTTGATTTTTTTCTCTTTTTTTTTATTCATCTGGATCTGAACTAATTGTTTTAACCTTTATTTTGTGTGTATTTTATCAGAAAGGAGAAAAAAAATTTAAAGAATGCATGACTGCTTTGCTTACAGATAAACTTTAATTTATTATTATTATTATTATTATTATGATTATTAGTAGTAGTAGTAGTACTAATAACTAATAAGAGTGATAATATCCAAAGTTTGGGAGTATATGATGACTCCACGCCACCCACTTTCTTTTTGTTCATCTGTGGCACTGACAAGCGTGCTGAGAAGCAAAAGAGAATGGTGGGGACTTTCAAAGGAAAAACAAAAAAAGTTATGTCTTAGTGTGAGAATATGTGATGCACGCTTGAGAAAAAAATATGAGTGGTTGGGATAACTTAATCCTCCCTTTCATTAATTCATTCTCATAAAAACTTTGTTTTCTTTTCCTCCTCTTAATTCTTAGTATCCTATTTATTTAGTCAATTGTACTAGTTCTCCAATGAAAATAAAGTTGGAACTCAATGGGAAGAAACCATTGAAAATGAAATGAGTGCCTGTTTCCTCTCCTTCAGTTTTGTTCTTTTTTTCTAAATTCATAGAATCTTGTTCTATACTCAATTGCGCATGTTAAATGGTTGGTTTGTCCCAAAACTTAATCTGAAAGATTGAATGAATGCATGTCTTGTCATCTTTGTAAAAACAAAAATTGCTAGTTATGAGTCAATTTTAATTTAGATATATTGGTACGTCTTCTAAATAAAAAAAAAAAAATTACATATCACTTGGATAAAATATGATCAGAACTCCTTAAAATTGATCTCCCACTTTTAGATATTCTCTTTTTTCTTTTTGTTGTATTTTTCATGCTTTTAATGATAACGACAACTAAAATAATGTATTTTATTTTAAATTAATAAAAAAAGTTTTTTTTTACATGCATATGGACACTCATGTCTACATTATAAATGAAATTTAATATTATATCTTTTCACAGACTTGTAAAAAGAACAAAAAAAAAATTCTAAATATATAAATAAGGGATAAAAAGGTTATTTTTGTTTAAGTAATTTCAATGAATCTCAAATTTTCGCACCATTAACTTTTGTAATGTAACAGATTTTTTACTTGAGTGTGTATATAAAAAAATAATTTATTGGAATAATATATAAGTAACTTTTAATTAATATATTTATGTATAACTTACTCAAAAACATTCACTAGCTTAAATTTCTTAATAATCTATTAAAATAAAAATAAATCACAACTTTTATTGAGGAAAAGAAAGGTGATGAAGCCATCAAAACATGAACTACAAAAACCCTCGAGTTTTATTTTATTTTATTTTTTTCTTCTGAGATGAACAATTATTCCGCTAAGAAGGATAAAAACGTGCATAGACCTTAAAGAAGCAAGTGGAAGGTGGGGTTTCGCACACACGATTTGAATTCTCACAAACTGTGAATGATTCTAATAAAAACCCGACTATCAATATCTTCTTTTATCGTTGGTAAAAACCTTGAGTTAAAAAAGATATGTTCCCAAAAGGTGAAAAAGACTAGTTAGTATCATCTGAAGCTTGAATCTTCAGGTGGCGCTCCTCTCCTCTCCGGTAGGTGAACCTGGGAATCGGATGCTCTTCTTGAAAGCCATGCCATGGAAAGAGACTTCATCTTTTGTCATCTATCCTTAGGACTTAATAATCTAATTGAAATATATCTATGTTTTTAAAAATCATAAATAGTAATTATATCACAAACCGAACACAGCGTTGAAATTGAAAAAGAGATGCAGAGAAGCACCTCCATTTCCTGGACAATCGTCGAACACCTTGTGCGCATACGAGCGAAGCCTCCATCGTCCCATCTCATCGCTGTCCAAACCCTCACCACCTCCGATCACGCTCTCCATGACGACTTCTCATCCGACGTCGAGAACATCTACCGTATCCTCCGCAAGTTCCACTCCCGACCCGACAAGCTCCACCTCGCCCTCCACGACTCCGGCGCTTCTCTCCGCCCAGGCCTCGTCGAGCGCGTCCTCAGCCGCTGCGGTGACGCCGGCGCTCTTGGCTTCCGCTTCTTCACCTGGGCTTCCAAACAACCCGACTATCACCCCTCCCCAACGATCTACAAATCCGTAGTCAAGATGCTCGGCAAAATGCGCCAGTTCGGCGCCGCGTGGGCACTGGTCGACGAGATGCGCCGCGAAACCCCAGACTTCATTACCCCTGAAGTATTCATCGTTCTCATGCGGAGGTTCGCTTCATCCCGTATGGTTAGTAAAGCAGTTGAGGTGCTCGACGAAATGCCCAAGTATGGGTGCGAGCCGGATGAGTACGTGTTTGGCTGCCTTCTCGACGCGCTGTGCAAGAACGGAAGTGTTAAAGAGGCCTCGTCTCTCTTCGAGGACATGCGCGACAGGTTCCCTCCAACTTTGAGGCATTTCACTTCACTGCTCTATGGCTGGTGCAAGGCCGGAAAACTCATTGAAGCGAAGGTCGTTCTCGTGCGGATGCGTGAGGCTGGCTTCGACCCTGATATTGTCGTCTATAACACCTTACTGAGTGGCTTCGCCTCGGCGGGGAAGATTGAGGATGGATATGATCTTCTTCGAGAAATGCGTCGAAAAGGTTGTGAACCGAATGCTGCATCTTACACAACTCTGATACAAGCATTGTGTTCGAAAGACCGAATGGATGAAGCAATGCATGTGTTTGTGGAAATGAGAAGATGCAATTGTGCTGCGGATGTTGTCACCTATGCTACATTGATCAGTGGGTTTTCGAAAGCCGGAAAGATCGATAAGGCGTATGAGTTTATCGACGAAATGATCGAACGAGGATGCAAGCCGAATGCTAGTGTGTACTTGAGTGTGTTCTTGGCGCTGGAGAAGAAGGAGAATTTAGAAGAGTGTTTGGAGCTTAAGCTTAGGATAGTGAAAGCGGGGTGTTTTCCTGATCTTGGTGTGTATAATACTGTCATTAGATTGGCTTGCAAGATTGGAGAGCTCAAGCAGGCAATGGTTCTTTGGGATGAAATGGAGGCCAGTGGTCTCAGCCCGGGGCTTGATACTTTTGTTATAATGATTCATGGATTTCTTCATCAGGGTTTGTTGATTGAAGCCTGCAAGTACTTCAAGGAAATGGTTGCAAGAGGACTTCTTTCAACCCCGCATTATGGAACATTGAAAGATCTTCTGAATTCTTTGTTGAGGGCTGAGAAGATCGAGTTGGCGAAGGAGGTGTGGGAGTGCATTGTGAGCAAAGGCATTCAGTTGAATGTGTATGCATGGACAATATGGATACATGCATTGTTCTCTAACAAGCATGTCAAGGAGGCCTGCTCGTATTGCTTGGACATGATGGATGCTGGCCTTATGCCGCAACCGGATACTTTTGCAAAGCTTATGAAAGGGTTGAAGAAGCTGTACAATAGGCAGATTGCGGCGGAGATAACAGAGAAGGTCAGGAAGATGGCTGCGGAGAGGAATGTCACGTTCAAGATGTATAAGCGACGGGGAGTCATGGACTTGGAGAAGAAGAAAGCTAGGGCGAAAGCCAAGGCGAAAAAGGATAAGGGAAAGAGAAGAGCTTGGAAAGGCCAGCCTGCAAACAGTGGTGGTGGACGTGGTCATGGCCGAGCCAATCTGTTAGATATTTACAGTGAGGATGATGTACCTCATATGCACAACTCGCATTGTAACAACCAACAACTCCGGAGTTCATCTTCTGTTGTTGAATTCAAACGATAAATTTATCTGTGATTCTTGCATGACTGGTAATTTATAATTGCAGATGAGCTTGTGTCGATTTAGAACATGAACAGTAAAGCACTGCACTGCGACCAAAACAAAGATGATGAAATGAAATAATGATCATCATCAAGTTCTACAGGAATCTCCATGGAAAGAAAATCCTGACGGCAGAATGTCACAATGTAGTTAAGAATATACAAGAAAAAATGGCTTTGTTTATAATGTATATTGTATCGCATTAGGACCTCCTAAATGACCAACACTCATCTTGAATACCCGACCGATGTATGGACCATTCCAAGTAGCCCACATTGCTTCCGAGAAGCACATGGCTGAGATGCAAAATTAGGTCACCATATATCACCTTGGCTTGAATGGTGACATTCAGTTGAATTCTATCATACATTACAAGTATCATGGCTTTGTTTTTCTCTTTGTTCAGTCAACATCTGTTCTTTCTCTCTAATTTTATGGCATCATAGGATGCCATTACTTCTTTAAATTTTGCTTCTGCAGCCTCTGTAGAAAAAGAAACCAGTAAGATAACAGGCAGAATTTTTTTTTTTTCTAAATAATAAATGGTCTGAAACTAATAAGGTTAATTCACCTTTATTATTCTGATTTTGATCAGGGTGGTACTGCATTGCTTTTGCCCTGAAGGCAACCTGCCATATAATAAATATTATACGATATTCAACAGACGCCACAATAACGCTCGCAATCATATGTTAACATATTAGAAACAAAGAAAACAAATGAAATGCAGGTAATACCTTAATCTCAGTATCAGAGTATGGAGTTTTCCTCGATCTGGAAAAACGGAAAAATAAAAAAATAAGGGATACAAATGAACCTGTCTAATATTGCTCAGACTATGCAAAATTACTGCTTCTCAAAAAATAACATTGCTTCATGTTTTCATTCAAGTCTTGCACTATTTCTACCCATTTGTTCATGATATATGTCACAATCCCTTAAAATATCCCATACTAGACTATGTCTAAATTTAACTGTAACTTATATTAACTTGAGCGTTATGCAATACCTGTCAAGGCCCAAAACTGAGTAATGATGTGACATGGAACAACTGTTATTATCCCATTGTGGAGATCTGAAGTTGGTTCTCTGGTGCTGGTATGAGGTATCTGTGTTCCAATACCAATCGTCCTGTGGAGATTGTTGATATGGTCCAGAGGCATTCTCCCTCCATCTTTCATAACCCCTCCTATGTCTATCTCTTTCTCTATTGAACATGTTTTGCATGCGCCTTATACGTTCCTAGACATTTACATGCAATGGCAGCATGAATAGAAATAAGCAGACAATGCAAAGGTTACTTTCAGACAACTAGCACATTGCAATTTCCTTGGAGTGAAACAAATAACTGAAAATGAAAATGTTAGGTCATGAGTGAAAACAATATTTGGAAGTATAAAACCCCCCAAAACTTCCACAAGAAAATTTTGATGTAATCAAATAATACAGAGAACAGAAATCAGATGAACAGTTGGTGATCTTAAGCAATAAAACAAGAATTATAGGTAGGAAAACATGAACAATGAAAATCAGAAAAAGGGCACAAACCAACCACTCGTTCCATTTTCTGCTCATACTCCTCTTGCATTTGACGCTTAAATCTTTCCCAAGTGTCTCCTCGTTTAGTCCTATGACTGGAATTCCGTGATGAAGTTGATTGCCATTTCAGCTTTTGGAATGCAGAATAAAATCATAACCAGAAAAGCTGTTCAGTATCACACCAGAGTAGTAATTCTTAGATGAAAACGAGAAAAAAACTAGTGATAACTAGAAAAGAAAAAGTAACGACGAGATAAGCTGCCATGCGATGAAGATAAAATCTACTTCTGAAGCACTATATATATATATATATATATAAAGAACCTCGAAAGGGAAGCTTCTCCGAATCACCAACATATGTTCTGTTTTCTTAAATATCAACATATAGAACTTTTCATAGATACCTGTTCTTTAATAAGAATGTAAATTCACACCAAACAATGGATGACTTCTCATGTTACACACAACCATAACATAGAAAGCAGAGGGTAACTGAACAGAACTACTGAGAAACAAGATAAAGAACATTTCTTGCTGTATATATGTATATTATTTCACAGCAAATCAATTCCAATGGATATCAGATTGATATTATTTGCATCATAAGTTGTCAGGAGAAAACAAGAAGAATAAGAATGTGTTATACCTCAATGTTGAACAAATCAACAGTTCTGCGGACATGTCCAACCTGTCAGATTTATACTTCACGAATAAGTGAAATTAAAATGAATTGATGTTCAAAAAAATTAATTAATTAATGAATTAATGTCAGGGAGTTCCTAATCATCTGAAAGGAACAAACCCATGGAATAAAACACGAAAAATATATCTCAAATAAAGAATTAACTCAATCAATAATATGACCATAATCAAATTATGCAGACAAGAAAGAAAAAAAGAAAGGAAATAACCAACAAATTCAGAGTTTTTGTCCATTAAAAAAAAAGGCCAAAAAAAAAAGAAAAAAATTGAAGGAAAGATTGAAACTTTGGGGTCGAGAAGAGAAGGGATACCGCGAGGATGGTGGCGGCGGCGCCAATGAAATCCAAAGAGGAGGATTCCCCAGGCCCTGGATAATTGTTCTCTCTCCGACCATGGCTTCCCCTCTCCGTCCTTTCTCCCGTCCATTGATCTCCGTTCTTCTTCCCCTTTTGCTCTCGCCACCAAAAAACAAAATAGACAAGTTATATATGTGTGTGTGTGTGTGTGAAAAACACAATACATTTCATTGTGGCTATTAAAAAAAGAAACATATATATATATATATATATATATATATATATATATATATATATATATATATATATATATATATATATATATATATATATTTTTCAATTGGTTTTTTGGAAAAATAAAATTCACTCATTTGAGAATCTTATGAAAAAAAGTTGCAATAGATTTCCGATAACTACTTATGTAATGCGTCACTCGGTGATGGAATCTATTAATCATCTCTTCATTCAATGTTCTTTCATTAGATATGTGTGGGATTTTTTTGTGAGATTTCTACAACTGTCAGATCCGTCTCTATCTATGCAATTCATTTGGGGCTCTTGAGGTCACTAGTGAGACCTTAGATTAAAGACGTGGGGGGACTTAGTCATGAAATCGCTTGTGTGGAATATTTGACTTACTAGAAATGATCGTATCTTTAATACCTTGCATGCACATGTGTTTATCTTGAAAATTGATCATATGCTTTTGTCTTGGTTCTCAACAGTTGCCGATGGGCCCAAAGTGAAATTGAAAGATTCTATTGCTACCATTCTGTGAAGCTTGGAGTTTTTAAGACCTCATGTGAAGGAGACTAGTGGGGCTTCACCCTCTGAGGAGGTTCAGAATTAGAGCTTGGGCTAGGATTTCTTTGGGTGTGGCTTGAGGAGGCCTGTTTCCTCGTTCTTGTGTACTGTTTTTAGTTGTAGTTTTTCCGATTTTTATTTCCCTCTTTTGGGTTATAATATCACATCTAGTGGTATTGTGCTGTCAGTTCTTTTGTTTCCTCGGCGTCTGGTTAATGGAGGATTGTTGTGTGTTATTTTTATTTTAATTGATATGTTTTATTTATTTTTTTAAAAAAATTATTTGTCTTGTCCATGTTTACTAAAAAAATAAAAAAATTACTTACTACTGGTAATAAGCTAAAGTTATTATCTCCACTATTTTAGTATTTATATTATAATTTTATATGAAATAAAGTTGACCTAAAAACAAATGAGGGATATTTAAAATAGTTTGAGCATAATAATGCGTAATAAAATTTTAAAAGAATTAGTGCTTAAGCAAAGCTAAAAACACTAACCCAATAGATGAACTCATTTCAATGATAAAAGATATACAAACTCTATAATAAAAGAATTGATGTCTTTTCCCTCGAGTAAATTTTTTGGTAGGTTACCTATCTTATGCCTTTTTTCAAAAAGGTATCCCACCTTTAATTTGTATCAAAAAGGTATCCAAAGTTGTGTTTTTATTTCAACGGCAGGTGACCCTGACCAAATCCGGTCATTTAAGCTGATGTGGCCGCTGAGTCATCTGGGGTATTCCAACCTGGCTTCTATCTAGCCGCTGAGTCATTTGGTTTGTACCCCATCAAAACAAAAGATAGGCTGAGTGAGATGAAGCCATCGTGCCACGCGTCGGAGAAGCCCTTTCGCGGGAATCTCGAATTTGGACAGTGGGTTCGTTGTCTTGACCGGGCGGAGATTGCGATAGACAAAGTTTAGGGTTTTGTGCGGACTGTGAATCGGGTGAAGGAGCGCTGTCGGCTGAAGTTCAGTTGGCTCTCCGACGTACGTAGATGGCGGTTAACTGGGAGATTCGGCGTGAGGGTGAGGAAGCACCGGACTACTGTAAGTGATTTTCTTTTTCAGTAGATGTGATGCTTGTGTTTGTTGTGATGAACAGTGGCTTCAAGAAGCTTCGATGTGTTTATATACGCCTAGATGTACATCGCATTGTTGATGTCCTATTGTTTTAGTGTGTTAATGTCAGTGGGGGTCTTAGTTGAGTGAAATAATTAGGTTGTCATGGTTTTGTTATGGTTTTATTGTTTTTAAATCCCATTCTGTTGATGGCATTTACCCGAAGGATTGTGTTGTAGTTTAATTCCCAGCCGATTGAAAAAAAAAATAGGAAACTTTCTTACCCTCATTTGTCTTGGCAATCAGTTCCCCATTTTGTCTATTCTAGTTGCATATTCAATTGAGTTATTAGTTTGTCCTGCTTCTTTTCTTTTTGTGTGGTGTGTGAAATAATTAGGTTGTTATGGTTTTATTTTTATTTTTTAATGCCATTCTGTTGATGCCATTTACCCAAGTGATTGTGTTGTAGTTTAATTCCCAATCGATTGAAAAAAATAGGAAACTTTCTTACCCCCAATCATTTGTCTTGGCAATCAGCTTCCCCATTTTGTCTATTCTAGTTGCATATTCAATTGAGTTATTAGTTGTCTTGCTCCTTTTCAGTTAATGTGTTAATGTCAGTGGGGGTCTTAGTTGTGTGAAATAATTAGGTTGCTATGGTTTTATTGTTTTTTTGATACCCATTCGGTGACTAACTTTTTCGCTTATTATTGTCTACATATATTTAAGTGGCCATTGCTAGTCTCAATTGTAGCCTCAATTATAAATGTCCTGATTTTTATGTACATGTTATTACCCTACCATAATTGAGCGGAAAAAAATATTTTTTTGTTACACTTCAAAGGTGATTTTTTTGTTTGTTCTTCAATTGATTGTGGCCAAATGATATATGCCATATGATTTAATTACTTCCTAGTTTTTTTCAGTTTTTAGATTGTGTCTACATAGTTTGTTTTTTTAATTAATTTCTTGAAATGCATGCTTTCTTCACAGTGCGGATCTTTGAATTGTTCACAATAAGGCTTCATTACAGATTGGATGAGATAGAAGGGTTTGCTGGGTACATAGATTACTGTTGTGCTGACCAAATATCTAGGCTAGAACTAGTTAGCATGGCCAAGGAGTTTGGTTTGGATGTAGAGGGCTTCTCAATTGGATGGTTGGATGGAAGGACTGGTGTGGGGGTTTATAAGGAGATAAAAACTGATTTAGAAGCCTTAGACATGGCCACGTCTGTTGGGAGTACTAAGGAGACATGGGTGTATATCAATCTTCCTAGTGGTGGCCACCCTTCAGATCATGACATTGGGACAACAGAAGATGATCATGCAAATGTGGGGTTATTGAAAGATGTAGAAGATGATGGAGATGATATTATGGATGATGCAAAATTGGAGGAAATTATAGTTGGTGGTCAAGGGAAGGAAAAGAATGTTGATGAAGAGTGGGATTTCCATGACTCTGATTATAGTTTCAATGATAAATCGATGATGAACCCACAGGGGAATGAAGATAGGTCACAAGAAGAACCCATAGGCAAGTATGGAGCACATGCTAGTTCTGACCTTGATGATGAGGAGGATTATGGTGATTCAGACAACTTATAGTCTGCATCTTCCACGGATGAGGAAGATTTAGCTCCACCCAAGTGTAGATATCCACGAATTTAATGGGGATGTTGACATGGAGAACCCCCATTTTAGAATTGGCATGAAATTCGGAGATTTCAAACAGTTCAAGGAGGCGGTCGAAATTATGGGATTAAGAATCGATATGTGATGAATTTTTAGGCCAAACACCAAGAAGAAATGCAAGAGCCCTATTGTAGAAGGGATGCCCTTTCTACTTGTGGGCATCACCCATGGTGAGGACAAAGCCACGAGTACAAATTAAAAGCAGGTGTGCTTGAGCACGAGTGCTCTAGGGATCATAATAACGAGGCATGTCGGTGCAGGGCTGGATTGCAAGGCATTATTTAGAGCGAGTTCGAGGCAGATCCAACTTGGAAAAATAGTCGGGATCATACAAGTTTGTGAAAACAAATCAAAAGTAGAAATCAGCGAGGCTTAAGGCATACGAGGGCTAAGTGTTTATAGCAGAGGTGATTTTTCTTTATAAATCTTTTGTTGTATTAACCTTCACATGTCTTCTAACTGATATGTTTTTTTGTGTATGGTTGTTGTTTTCAAGGATCATTGATGGTGATGAGGAGACACAGATCCACATGTTGCATGACTATAGGTTGGAGTTGATGAGGACACATCCTGGCTCAACTATCATCATTGACTGCAGTGAAGAAGGAGTGTTTCAAGGTATGTATGTCTGTCTTGCCCCTCTGAGGGCTGGTTTCTGGCAGTGTAGGGAAAAATTGTGTCACTTGATGGATCTTTGGCTCAAAGGATTGTATGGAGGCCAGTTATTATCTGCTGTTGGGATAGATGGCAATGACTGCATCTATCCCATAGCATGGTCTATGGTCAACAGAGAAACCAAAGAGAGTTGGACCAAGTTTCTACAAGTGTTGAAACAGGATCTGAGGATCACTGACAGCCAAGATTGGGCATTCATGTCAGACAGACAGAAGGTGAGGAACATTCTTTTATTAAATCTGTGTGTAAGTATTTGCTTTGATGTTAATTAAATCTGTGTGTAAGTATTTGCTTTAACATTCTTTTATTTGATTGGATTTGCATCCAATAAGTACATTAACAAAGCTGATTACGATTTAATTTTTCTAACAAAAATTTTTATTAAATCGTGTGTAAATATTTGCTTTAGTGTTAATTAAATTGTTGTTAGATGAATTGCTTATTTATTTAATTGGATGCAGATCCAATAAGTACATTTGTAAATTGTTCTGATTTAGGGTTCTAACATAATTTTATTAAATCTGTGTATAAGTTATTGCTTTGATGTTAATTAAAATGTTTTAGATGAATTGCTTATTTATTTGATTGGATTTTCAACCAATAAGTACATGAGTTCCTTGTTAATTAATTTGCTCTTACCAATGGTTTCTAGCGAAATTTTTTTCTTTCTTTTTATTTTTTCTTGGCATGTGTTGTGATTATGGGTTGATGGGTATGGTTCACTTGATTATTTTTACACTAGGGTTTGATGCCCGCACTAGGTCGATATTTTGCCAAAGCAGTGAGCACCGATCTTGTCTTAGGCATATTCACACCAATTTGAAAAAAAGAACTTTAGAGGAAAAAGCCATTAAGGACCAACTTTGGTCATGTGCTAAGGCTTCTTACCTTGCTGCCTTTGAGAGAGCAATGGAGGGGTTGAAAGGGATGTCGTTAGGGGCATTTGAGTTCATGAAAAAGATAGAACCAAAACATTGGAGTAGATCACACTTCCACACCCAATTTAAGTGTGACATCTTACTAAATAACCTTTGTGAGGTTTTCAACAGCAATATATTAGAAGCTAGGGTTAAGGGGGTTATTACAATGAACGAAATGATAAGAACACAATTGATGAAGAGGATCCAAAAAGAGGAGAGATGCCATGCATAGGGTGACAACCACACATTGCCCTAAGATATTAAAAAAGCTTGAGAAATCCAAACAACATAGTTGGTACTATAATACTACATGGTCGGGAGGGGACAAGTACCAAGTTGTTGGTCCTGATGGTCAATTTGTGGTCAACAAAGCGAGTCAAGTGTTCATGTAGAAGGTGGCGACTTAGTGGGATCCCTTGTAGTCACTCAATTTTCAGTCCTGTATTACAATAGGGAGAGCCTGAGGGACTATCTTGACCCTTGTTACAAAGTCGAGTACCTTCATGTCAACATATAGGCACATCCTTCACCCTACTCATGATAGGGATTCTTGGCCAAGGAGTGATCATCCTCCCATCATCCCACCACATCCAATAAACAAGAGAAAGGGCAGGAAAACCATGCTTAGGAGAAAGGAGTTTGGTGAAACAAGTGGCTACAACAAGGGAAAGGTGAGTAAGAAAGGTATGAGGATGACTTGCAGTGTTTGTGGTGCACAAGGCCACAATAAAAGGTTCCATGGTGTGGACTTCCCTTCTAGGCAGAAGGGAAATTCATCTAACATAGGTACACCAAACCAGTCACAGGTGAGAATTTGCATTGTTTGTGTTAATTACTATTAGAGTTGTCCATGAGTCTGATGACACCTTTATGTGTTTCACTGCAGTTTTTTACAGTTCCTGTTTGTGGTGCATCATATGGAAAATCACCTACCACACAATTGCCAAATCCACAAGTGGAAGATCAGGTATATGAACCTCTCAATCTATTTTGTAACTTGTGTTGTAGTAATTAATTTTTGATTAGTTCCCTAATGGCTCAATTGCAGGCATTCAATACACATACACAGAGATCTGCAGGATGCAGTCAGGTGACAAAAGCAGACCAAGTTAGGGATAGCAAAAAAACACATGTAAGTTAATTATTTTTAGAATATTTTGAATACTGTTGTAATTTTTTATTATTGATAGATTGGATTAATTCTACTTTCCAGGCAGCTCAATATAGACAAAGACAAACAATCAAACCATTACAACCAGCTCAAGTTAAAAACAAAGAAGGGGGGGAATCCAACAGACCCAGATGTGCTGACAAAAAGAGGAAGATCTGGTTGCCACCAGGGGTTGGAGGCCATTGACCAATTACCATTTTTGAGAGAGTTGCTATGCAACTACAACTGCAATCTTATTGGTTCAATGAATTTTGTATAGAATTTTGGTGCTTCACTGGTTCTAGGTATGTTGTAAAAACTGTAATATTTTGGAAAACTGTTTCCAGAATGTCAGTTCAATTTTGTAAACCTGCAGACTTAGAATTCTGTAGGCTTGGTATTATGTTAACCTGCATATGTATTTTGGTATAGAATTCTGGTACTTCATTGGTTCTATGTATGTTGTAAAGACTGCAATATTCTGGAAACAGTTCAATTTTGTAAACCTGCAGACTTAGAATTCTGCAGGCTTGGTATTATGTAAACTTGCAGATGAAAGGGTTAGAATTCTCTAAACCTGCACACAATTTTGTAAAAAAAATTATTACCATTGAATCAATAGCAGATACAGCTTTTCAATTCAGTTTTATTTTCTCCAGTTTTCTCCAGTTTTGTCACTGCAATTTTCTCTAGTTTTTTTTCCTGCTGTTTTTGCAGTGTCCAGGTGAAATCTTTAAAATTTTGAAGTGAGTCTTATGCATTCAGGTTGGAGTGAGTTAATATTATGTAAACCTGCAGATGAGAGGGTTAGAATTCTCTAAACCTGCACACAATTTTGTAAAAAAAATTATTACCATTGAATCAATAGCGAGATCTGACTTTTTCAATTCAGTTTTTTTCTCCGGTTTTTCTCGGTTTTTATTCTTTGCAATTTTCTCTAGTTTTTTTCCAGTTGTTTTTGCAGTGTCCAGGTGAAATCTTTAAAATTTTGAAGTGAGTCTTATGCATTCGAGGTTGGAGTGAGTTAATATTTGGTTTTTGTCGAGTATAACATCGGACCAAAAATAAAAATTCATACTCAAATTCAAAACACAAACACATCAATTCATTGAAATCCTACCTTCATTGTTGTGGTACATCAAAGTTATTTTTAAACTTAATCAATATGAAAGACAACACATTACACAATGAACCCTCGAATCTATACCCGACTCGACGATTCCGGCGATCAACCATGCTAAGCCCGCATGATTGAATCAACCGATATGATTTGATGTGCAAAATTGTGGGACTAAACAATATGATCTTGCTCCCTAAAAAAAGAATTAAAACAAACAAGAAAACAAAAAAACAACTTCCTCCTTCCCTTGAAGTCTAGGTTTTGTGCTCTCTCTCAATTCACTCGACCATCCTCCTTCTCCAGATCTATATTGCCCGGCCTTCTCTTCTCTAATGAGGAGGAATTGCATCTGCTTTTTCCGGTGGAGAAATGATGAAAAATCCATATTGCCCGACCTCCTCTTCTCAGATGAAAGGGTAGTCTAGGGTGAAGTCCACATGGTTATTGGCTGATGTGGCTTTGCTGGCGTGGCAACAAAACAATGCCCTAAGCGCCACATCGACTTAAATGACCGGGATTTGGTCGAGTCACTGCCAGTTGAAATAAAAAAACACAACTTTGGATACCTTTTTGATACAAATTAAAGGTGGGATACCTTTTCGAAAAAAGGCATAAGATAGGTAACCTACCAAAAAATTTACTCCTTTTCCCTCACATAATACTATATTCAATGTGATACTATTTGTTATATATTTCGGAGATTTTTATAATTAGAGTTAGAGTGCTGACAGCGTGGTGTGATAAATACATAAAATCAATGAGCATTATTTTATATTTATAAATAAATTTGGATAATACGCATGTATTAAACATCAAAAGAGAAATAGAAGTAAAACTCAACAAAGATGAAGACAAACAAATAAGAGATTTTTTTTTTAATATAAAGATACCATCTTGGTTTTATAAATCAAAAGATAAGTGTTTGTTTATTTTCTTCTATACGGCATTCAAAGTTTTAAATATGTTTAATTTTTTTTACGCATTCTAATTTTAGTTAAAATTTATTATTTATTAAATTTTTTAATAAATATGGAAAGCCATAATGTACACCTTAAAACTATTGCCGTCAGAACCATCAATCTTTTATTTAAAAGAGAAATAACTTACACTCTTTTATTGTGAGAGTTATTTGTGAAAGTGATTTATGTTTTTAAGTTATTTATTTTAGTATAATTTTTTAATAAAAATAAATAAATTATTACTTTATTCAAATATAAAACTATTTCTGAAGAAATTTTACAAATGATACGTAAAAGATAAAAAGAATTTGATACTTGATCCACCGGTGATGAAAAATAATATGAGTCATGATTTGTAAATGACTTACATTATATTTTGTGATTTATCCATGTATACATAAGTGTTTTTTTACTCTCAATTTTATTATTATATAATAAATTCATTAGTTTCGTAGACAAATGACATGTGATAAAAACATTAAAAAAAAAAAAAATTAGTGTATCAGCTGAGATGGAATTAAGAGAGGTGGGTTGGATCTTTGATTGGATCATTGGGAGTGGGAATCACAAACACATATACATCTCACTCCTAAATTTGGGTTAGATTAATGGGAGTTCCATTGCTGGACCATCCCATTAAAGGGATTCCCATTACCCCCAAAATTAGGGGTAATGGGATTCATGGGAGGGGTAATACCCATATTACCCTTCTCTTTACATTAATTAATATTTGAAATTAATATAATTAATTAATAAGTTTAATTATATTAATTTCAAATAAATAATAATTAAAAGTAATGATATTTAAATTATTTTATAAATAAAAAACTTTTATTTTTGTTAATTTAATTATATGTTAATAAAAAATTATTAGTTTAAATAATTAATTATAATAATTTAAATTATAACAACATATTTACATATTGATTAACATAATAAAATAATTTAAACATCATTATTTTTTTTAAACTATTATTATTTTAATTATTATAATTAAATATGTGAATTAATTATATTAAGTTTAAATATTTAATTAGAATACATTAAAGTAAATAATACAAAAGTAGTGATGAAAAGAACTAAAGAAGTAGACAAAGTGAAATGGAAATATGAATGAATCAATTGACAACCGTGAGAGTATACCAAAGTGTGCCAACATGGTGACGACCGTAATATATAAATAGATACAAATAACTGTAAGAAAATAAAATATTAAAATATTTTAGTGTATCAACATTACTGATAGGGCCAACTAGCGGATGAACATTATGAAAAGGAAGCCATCTGATGTGGCTATGTTTTGTAGTTGATTAAATAAAGAATATTAAAAATACTAGGACTTGATGGAATTAGAATTAATACAAACGAGTAATACTTAGACGAGAAAAAGTCATGTCTGATTTATATATTAAATCCGGTTAAAGGGATATTAAAATAATTTATTTTTCAAATGCAATTTCTATTAACCTAGGCCTTATCTAAAGCGAGTACATATAGGCCCAATCATATTGGGCTATATCCAGCCCAGTTTTCTTTTTCTGACAATTTTATTAGATTTAGGGGGTGTTTGGATTGGCTTTTAAAAAGCCCAGAAGTGCTTTTTTATAAGTTAAGCACTTCTGGGCTCAAAAAATCATGTTTGTATTAGCTTTTCTGCAGAAGCAGAAGCTGATAAAAAAGCTGAAAAACAGCTTTTTTGATAAGCTAGTCTTGTGGTGCTTTTGGAAAAAGCACTTCTTAGAAGCTATTTTGGAGTTATTAAATTACTAGGTTACCCTTATCAAATAAAGAAATGACTATGCTTTTATATTTTTGTTTTTTCAATAATAATAATTATGATTATAATTATAATTATAATCATAGTACATTAGTATTAGTGTTAGAATTAGTACATTAATATATTAGTATTAGTATGTTAGTATATTAGTATTAGTACTAGTATATTAGTATATTTGTATTAGTAATAGTATTATTATTAGTATATTAGTATTTGTATTCATATTAGTATTATTATTAATATATTAGTATATTAGTATTATTATAATTATTAGGATATTATTATTATTAGTATATTAGTATTAATATTAGTATGTTAGTATATTTGTATTTGTATTAGTATATTAGTATTCATATTAGTATTCATATATTATAATTAGTATATTAATTAGTATTTGTATTCATATTAATATTATTATTATATTTGTATTAATATTAGTATGTTAGTATATTAGTATTAGAATTAGTGTTATCATAATAAACTAATGAAGGTCCATTTTAGTAATTTGACATTGAAAAAAGTCCTTTCAAGAATGCATATCCAAACAACTTTACATATATAAAAGTGCTTTTACATTAACATATCCAAACATAAAATATAAAAAAACACTTAACTTACTCTCATAAGCACTTTTTTTAAAAGTCCTTTTACCAAACTTAAAAAAAGCACTTTTTTATTAAGCTAATCCAAACAAGGCCTTATAGAATCAATTCTGTGTGTGTTTTGTTTTATTATTATTATTATTATTATTATTATTATTTAATAGAATAAACCAACTACAAATTTATTGAAGAAAAGAGACCAACTAAAACTAAAACTAAAATTAAAAAAATAAAAATACAAAAGACTATTCTTACTAACAGAAGATTTGATATTTTATTTCCCACCCAAAATTGAGATCGAGCGTTGGAATATGTAGCTTTTCTACATTTCTTCTATTTGATATGTTTTTATACCTCTCCAAACTTTCTAAAATAATTCCATGCATCTGAGAAAAAAAAAAGCAGTTGTGAAGATGGTTGATCGTATATTCTTTTGCTCTACTTGTGCTTTGAATGAATATATATAGCCACTTACATGAGCAATCCAGCTGTCTAACCAACATAGCCAAGAAATGGACCTGTTGGAGGGCCAACTTAAGTAGCGGCATTTGGGGAATATGAGACCTCTTGATTCATGCTATCTTGTGAAATGTATGACCTGTGCAAAATATTGAGTTTTGAATCAGTATATTCTTCCTCCCAAATTAGTTATAATTGGGATTGATCATTTTTTTTTAATGCAGGTTTTTAAAACCAATGTTTGAGAAATTAGACCCAACCTGTGGACCCCACTCCCTGATTAGATCCCCACCGTTAGATATAACCCTGATTAGATTCCCACCATTAGATTTACTTTAAAGTAAATCTATATTTAAATTTTAAATATCATTATTCTATCTGTATTGTTTGATTTAAATTATTGTTTCTTTTATTTTTACTTTTTAAGCCACGATCTCCACAACTGACCCTTATCATGTTGGGAGTTCGCGTACTTTGAAATTGGTAAGAGAACGCGTCTCCCTTTCTCTTTAATGGATTGCCTAGGGGAGATCCAGAATAGCAAGCATAACCACAGGTAGGTGATCGTAGAAAACCTACACCTTAAACAAGATTTTCTTTATGCTATCTTCGTCCTTTTGTGTTATGAGTTCTTTTTAAATCCTCAATTATAGTTATTAGGTCTTGTTAGATTATCATCAATTCTAGGGGTTAAGCATAATTTTCAAACCATGTTTATCGTTTTTTATTGTTTTTTTTAAGCATATTGTGTTGATCCGTACTCACATTCTTGCCAACATTAAAGCTAGAAAACTTTTCTGTAAAAGGGAATTGCTTGTGGGCCGTGTAGTTTGACCTTTTTGATAGTTAGTCGATGCAATGATATCTGATCCGTTGACTGATCACAAGATCAGCCTCAGAAACAGTCGATTGAAAGACTCGCGATCAGATAAGAGTAGCATCTGGATTGCCTGCTGACTCAGCCGATACACATCAGTCGACAAGATATCGATATGAAAATCACAAACGATAATTTGAAAATCATACGAAAATCGTGATCAAATCACGCAGCAACAAAGTAACCAGTAACTGATAACGCCAATCAGAGATCATCAAATAACGAGTTTCAGCGCATGAACGATTTGCGGTCATGAATGAACATAGCAGACGTTTGACTTGAGCTCGAAATCATGCATGACTCACCAGCCTCATGCGAGATAGTAATTTCGTGAGTCATGCATGATTTCGCCAAATTCCATCGCTTAGGCCCTCGAAAACCCTCGATTTTGCTATTTTTTTAGTAATAATTGATTTCGCCATTTCTTTTGGCTAGAAATCTCCGATTTGTGTCGCTTTATGGCGTTAGTCTTTATTTTGTTAACTCTTTTATTTTTGTCGGGTATTTGAAAATTTACCAATTTTGGTATATTTTCAAATTATCTCCGTTTTAGGATTATTTTCATATCTTTGATATTTTTTCCTATTTAATGTAAGCCTATGGGCAAGAGGAATTCAGCTTTTGTAATAGTTATTCTCTTGAGTAATAAAAATTTACCTCTTTCCAATTCCCTCGGCTATCTTTAATCAACAGTGTTTTGAAGGCTTGTACCGGTATTCGTAGCTGAATCAATCAGCTGAGTATATCACCGCATCGCTTGGTACCGGAGTCGAAGCGATCACGACACCGCGAGGACGTGGTACGGGACGACTCCACAAAGGGGTGGAGGAGATCTACGCATCGTGATGACAATGCTAGATTTGAGCAAAGTCGCTGGCACATCTTCGATGTTCGAATGGAGCGGATGATGGAGGAATCGATCGAACGGATCGCCCAATCGACGGGTGGCGGCAATCAGGGGCGTGTCTCCGAGAGTGGGAGTGATGGCACCATCGAGGAAGACAATTGTTACTTTGCTGACATCTTAGGGCGTCGGGGAGGACGGGATCATGGGGTTGACACCCGTCATCACCGCGATGAAGATAGGCGTTGGGAATCGGGCATACGGGTAGACATTCCAAAATTCCATGGTGGACTACAAGCGGAGGAGTTCCTTGATTGGCTTACCACGGTCGAGGAAGTCTTGGAGTTCAAAGGAATCCCGGAGGATAAAAGAGTGGCGCTAGTGGCAACACGACTGCGTGGGCGTGCCACCGCCTGGTGGCAACAACAACAATGAGAGCCGAGGTACCCGGTTTTGACTCTTTTAGTGATTTATTTGCTACTGACCCATATTTTTTGGAGATTTTCTTAGATGTCCAAGCGGCAAAGCGAACGGATTTCGTGCTGCATGATGGGTACTTATTCCGGGGAAATCAGCTCTGTATTCCATGATTGCACCTACGCTGCAGCATCATTAGGGAGTTGCATGGCGAAGGGCATGTGGGACGGGACCGAACACTCCACTTGATTCGCTCTTCCTACTCGCCGGGTATGCGCAAGGAAGTGGAAAAATTTGTCCAACGGTGTCGGATTTGCCAGATCTCCAAAGGGGGAGCCACCAACGCCGGCCTTTATATGCCGCTGCCACTACCCTTACGGCCGTGGACAGACATCAGCATGAACTTTGTACTTGGACTACCCCTGCACTCCAGCGTGGTAGTGATTCAATTTTTTTGTGGTAGGACCGCTTTTTCCAAGATGGCGCATTTCATCCCCTCGCAAGAAAACTCATCGATGTCGCAATGTCGCCCAACTCTTCTTTCGGGATGTCTACCGCCTCCATGGCCTTCCGTCCTCCATTGTCTCCGACAAGGATACTCGGTTTCTTAGTCATTTTTGGCGAAGCCTGTGGAAGATGTTGAATACACAACTTAACATGAGCAAAGGTATATCACCCCTCAATCGGATGGGCGGCATCAAGTCGCCAACCGCCTCCTTGGGCAATTTGTCGCGTTGCCTTGTGGGGGACCATCCGAAAGGGTGGGACATGAAGTTGAATCGAGCGAGTTTGCTCACAACCATGCTACCAACAGAGTACGAGATTCACCCATTTCGTGTGGTGTATTCGGACGCTCCACGTGGACCACTTGACCTCCTTCCCTTCCCGCAAAGACTAAAGTCCATGGAAAGGTCACTGATTTTTGTCACGGGGTTACAAGACATTCACAAGACTGTCTTTTGACAACTTAACTTCCTCAAATGCACGCTACAAGAGGCATGCTCGACCAACATCGCCGCCATAGTGAGTTCGAGGTGGGTGACTTTGTGTGGGTCGTGTTATCTAAAGAGCGTTTTTCGTTGGGGAGTATAATAAGCTCAAGGCAAAAAATTGGGCCCTGTCGAGATTATTGAGAAGATTAATTCCAATGCCTCACCGGCTCGACTCCCTAGCCATATCCGAACGGGCGGATGTCTTCAATATCAAACATTTGTTACCCTTCTATGGAGACTCTTCGGATGATGAAAAATTGGGTCGAATTCTATCCTCACCGCGAGAATGATGCGGGACGTATTGAGGAGATGACATGCGCGTTCATGCGGAAATGGGACTCGAAGTAATAAGGGTATTTTAGTAATTCGCCGGGCAGTGGAGTTTTTATGTTACTTGGGCCTAGTCTGATGGGAAACGGGCATGCCATCTCCTCAATACGTCCCGCATCAGTTACCCTTACCTATCTTTAATTTTGATGCCTTATTGAATGGTCTCTTAACCTCGGGTGAAATTCATATTATGCCTTCAAAATCTTTTATACGGTTAGGGCAGAGGAATTGTTGATTGATCTCATTTGATAAGTTTCAGATATCTGCTTTTGAAATAGCAGAAATTCCTCATCAATTTTAGAGGTCTTGGAGGCAGAATTTAGAGGACTGTAAAATAAGAGAATTGTAGAGTTTGATGTTATTTAAGTACCTCCATAATTTCAGATTTTATACACCTGTATTTTCTGAGATATGATTTTATTAGTAAACTAGCTCGGATGGGATGTTTGTGCAGAAGATCAAGATTGATGGGTGTTTTTGATGGTCATAGAGATTGATTTGGGTAAGGTGAAAAATAGGAAAGTTGTTTATTTTTGAGTGATCTCGTTGTCAATAATTTCATTGCTTTTAGATTTGTAGATTAAGAGATATGCATGTTTGAAAGGGATATGTCAGAATTATGTCAAGCTCATAATCTGTTGTTTAATATTTTTCAGATAAGGAGTAAATAGATCGTCAAGCAACTTACTTGGCTAGTGAGAGCTTGTGTTCCCTTTTAATTGAGTTGTCTTTATGTTTAGGTTGGTGTGTGAATTCTGTTTTAGGAAAAACTTCTTTGTATTTGAACTTTTTATGTTCATTTCATATTTGAAGTTTAAAAATTTTGAGGTTATATTTTTGTTGTGAGAACAGTTCTGAGGCCTTGCATGCTTATTGGGTTTCAGCCCATAGGTGTGCGGCCGTTTGTCTACGCACCGGGTCTGATGAGCCGGGTTCGGGGCGTGACACAACCATTAAATTAATGTGGGTTTGATTTCAATATCACAAAACTCATCCATTGTGGATTGTGGGGGAAAAACTTTCAGCAACAAAGTTGGAAGAGTAGATGAGATGATTTGCCAGCGGGATAGGCATCCTATTGGAAAAATGTCTCTTTTTTCTCATTCTCTTCTGTTGTTGTTGTTTTTCGTTATCATCACCTATGTTTTTAACTAGCTCATTATCTCTTGTTGTGGTTTAGCTTTCCTTATATATTTTGTTTATTATTATTATTTTTTAATAAATTCATGATTTATTAATACAAAAAATAAATAAATGCAACTTTATTTTAATAACTGCGTAGCACTATATCGATTAAGTAATACTTAAAAAAGCAATAAAAAAATAAATGATTATGTGATATGGGATCCTAGATTTACAACAGCTATCAGCAACTATAATTTTCTTTCTTTTTCTTACTTCAAGCTAACTATAAGGAGATCGTGAGTGATTCATATATTATAGTGAGTTTCTTGATTGGAAATTGATCTCA
This sequence comes from Dioscorea cayenensis subsp. rotundata, assembly GCF_009730915.1. Classification (NCBI taxonomy): domain Eukaryota; kingdom Viridiplantae; phylum Streptophyta; class Magnoliopsida; order Dioscoreales; family Dioscoreaceae; genus Dioscorea; species Dioscorea cayenensis. The sequence continues at coordinate 506,016 of NC_052483.1, forward strand.
AATCCTAGTCATTAGTGCAAATTTCACATTTGGTGAATATCCTCGTGGCTCTCACTTTATAATATCTAGCCCTTTTTAAGCCTTGTTAGGTTAGCTATTAAAGATAAGTGGCTTTTCATGTAATTTAATAGACCTTTTATATTTTATCACTTGAATAATTTAATGCCTCAAGATTATGTTAGTATGTTATGTTCTATTCTCCTTTTGTTGCATCATCGAAGCATATAATACTAAAATTAAGGTAACTACTCGTAATAATATATGTTACATCAGCAAGTTAAGAAATTTTAATTATGGACTCATTAGTATCTAATTGCCCTCCCTAGGTGAAGTTTTCTATTTATGTGACTTATGTTTTATCAGTCATGTACAGTGGCAGACCCAGAAATTTGGTACAACCCGGGCTTAAATAAAAATCAATCTTCATAATAAACACATTGTGTCCCAATCACGGTTTCACCTTGGGCTTCCTTTCCTTAGCTCAGATTTAAACCTTATCGGATGGAGTTCTTCTAAGGTTTTCCTGCCGGCCAGCCCGGGCTGCCGCCCATGTGGGTCCGCCACTGGTCATGTACATATAACATCAATTAGTTTAATTGATGTTGTTCATAGCCTGCATGCATGAGTTCTGTTTTCGGGTCTATGAATGTATGTTTTATGGATTCTTTAGTATCTAATTGCTCTTCCTAGGTTAGGTTTTCTATTTATGTGACTCATGTTTTATCAGTCATGTACATATAACATCAATTATGGATACTAAAGAATAATGTTGTTCATCTTGCCTACATGCATGAGTTCTGTTTTTGTATCCATACTAAACATTCTTCCTGATAAATATTATTAGTGCAACCGCACTATTTAATTGGCATGATTTGACACCAAGGCAAGATGACGTGTCAACCATGATGACAAGGTATAATTGATGACATGGAAAGTATGGTGACATGACAAGGAGACTTGGCTTGCAAGGCAAAACATCTTGAAGATCTTGGTGGAGCTATTTTTAGTATGTTTATAACTTGGAGGAAAATATCTTGAAGATCTTGGTGGTATTATTCTTGATAACTTGTTCAAGATCATATCAAGACTATTCTTAGAGAGATATGATTGAAGACTAAATATGGTGTAGCTTATTTGAAGAAATATCTATTTATGGTATGAATGAAGGAGATATGATTTGAAGAATCCTTGATGATTGAATTGATTAATTGAAGATCAAGTTTGGAGAATCTTTGAAGACTAAACTTAGAAGATTGAAGACTAAGTTTGGCAAGTTTCATGAAGACGCACAAGGACGTGCGCCCCTTGCGAGGGGACTGCGTGATGAGAAACTGAGGATGTAGGCTAGTTGCTGGCAGTCGGGATCGGGAGATTTAGCTGCATCGACTCGGACTAAGCATGACCGGGAGGTCGATGGGTCTTGAGGTCGTCCGCAACGTAAGCAGAACTCAGTCAAGTCAGCAGTCAGGGCCATGTTGCAACTTATGTTACAACAGGAGTTGCAACAGCTAATTTCGGAAGGTTTTTAAATTAGTAGCCGCGGAGATTTCAAAAGAGGTATGTACTATATTTGAGACGTTGAGGCGTCTATATAAGCTACCTTGCTCGTAGATTGTAAGTGTGACCGGAGCTAAAGAGTGTGGGTGCACAAGACAATCTAGAGAGAGTAGTGATTTTTGTTTGTGAGCGTTGAGTGATAAGTGTTTGTACTCATGTATTTTCACCTCTTTTAGTGGATTGTTTATTTTCGGGCTTGACCCCCCAGACGTAGGTGAGTGGACGCCGAACTGGGTTACCAACGTCGTGTGTATCTTTCTTTGTTGGTTTGTGTGAGATTTCTATGAGTGATTGAGTGTTCCCTAAAACTCACAAACCACACTGAAGGACCTAACAAATATGTTTAGATGTTACTAGTGATTGCATTTTAGTTTTTCGCTTTTTGGAATTGAGTTATTTCAATTTTTTTGTTGGGTTGTTTAAAAGATAACTATGTAATAGAGTGATTATTGTTTCGTAAGTACACTATTTAGCTCAATAAACATGGACTGTTTCTGCTCATGTGGTATTTAATTAGATATATAACTAAAGTATATTGTTATATATATGGAGCTAATGAAAATGTACATTGGAGGAGCGAGTTTTATGTTGTAAGTAACAATTATATCTGTACCAAGCTAGAGAATTAGGTACTAACCTTCAATTGAAGCCTTGATTTCTCAAAGAGGTTCTCACCCATCTATGAAGATGGATCAATCCCCCACACTGGAGCGGGTCAAAGCAACTAATGTTTTAAGTAACATGATAAGCCCAATGACAAATGAGCCATTCGGAGCAATATATAGTATCCTAACTGTCACCAACATTAACACCAACACGGCTTCATGCCCCACTGTAGTCTTCCCCTACCAGCCTTTCTCCACCACTAGTGGATTAATTAAGAGATATACTCATATATATGGATCACCAATTTATTGCATGATATTTTATATATAGTGTTTCTTATGTAATTTGCCTTTTAATTTGAATGATACAATCTTTTATCCATTTATATATATACACACACACAAAGAAAACACTATATCTGTACTGCTATAGAGGACTGCCAGTTATTGAGAGCTGAAATAAAGCATTTGGTAAAATTAGAATTTAGTTAATCCGGGCTTATATGTTAATTTGATTATCAAATGTTTGGGAATATTAGTAAAATTTCTATTTAATATACTTAAAATTAATTAGTCTAATCAATGGAATTTCTCTTAAATTTTAATATTACTTTAGTTGTACATTGTCCAAACTAGTAAATAAAAAATAAATAAAATACAACGGCACCCCTAGAAATTCTTGTTTATTGTTTTTCCTACTTCTTGTGATTTCTGTGTGCTGGAGACGAGACCATCAATCCACTCAAGTTCTGTTTTGTGTCTCTCTCCTCCGTTGAGCTGCTACCTCTTACCTTTATTTTTTTTTCCTTATTTTTAATAATAATTGATTATAATGGAATTAAAATAAATAAGAACACATGGAAAGCTCACCGGAATATATATATATATATATATATATATGATATATATATATATATATATATATATGTGTGTGTGTGTGTGTGTGTGGGGTTGATACAACAACAATCATTAGTCCCTGCCAAGGTTACGGTTTTGCAATATATAGTTTAAAATCTCAATGAAATACTGTAGTACTTAGGGATGGCAATGGGATGGGGCGGGCGAGGGGCGGGGCACTATTCCCATCCCGTTTTTTGTTTTTCGTTAATCTCCCTCCATGCTTATAGTTATAAATAAGTATTTAAAATTCTTAAAAACATTTATAGAATAGATTTATTTTATAAAACATATATTTTTAAAGACAACTCATAAGAAATTTATTGAAAATTTTAAAAAAAATTCATTTACTCTATACATTATATAATATTTATAATAAATTAAATTATTATCGGGGCGTGGCGGGGCGGGCGGGGCGGGGCAAGCAAATACCAAACCCGCCCCGCCCCGCTCAAAATCGGGGCGGATCGGGACGGATCGGAGCGGGAACTTCGAGGCGGATCGGGTTTTGCCATCCCTAGTAGTACTATCATTGTTCATGCTAATGTAATAATACTATAGTACTGTTACTGTTTATATATACGGTTTGTATACACTGCCCGCACATTTTTTGTTGACTATTATAGTACTGTTACTGTTTACATACACGGTTTGTATACACTGCCCGCACATTTTTTGCTGACTTTGTGTAACCTCTACATGTGCACATTTTTTGTTGACTTTGTGTAACCTCTACATATGCGGGTCGCAATGAGCCCGTATGACTTTCTAGCAATATTGTGCAGCGTCTATGCAGGCCTATAACCCTATAGGCTATATATAACTTTTAAAAATACAATTCTAATCCCTCTTTGTGATCTAGAATTAGATAATAAGCTCTAAACCGATAAATGCAAAACAATCAATGCAATGATACTAATTTTAGCATGGAAAGCCTTTCAAATTAAGAGAAAAACCCACGGGACTTTTAGAGTCACTTAAAATATTTTCACTATATCAACAATAGGGTTACAAAAGAATTCTCTCTAGGCCAACGACCTTCGGGTGTATTAGTACACGAGTCGCTGATAGAGCTCTCACCGAGTGGTGAGAGTTCGATTCTCGGTTGAGGGCACATTTCTGGGAGTTATGAATAGTGATTGTGTACGGGTGGTTTCGGGCACCACGTGAGCGTGGCCCCCATCCCCCACTTGTTCCACCGAGGCTCAGTGCATGTCCCCCTGGTCTTTAGTGGGCTCGCCTGCTCCTCTTCCCAAAAAGATTTCTCTCTAGCTAGCATGAGTATTCACTGGGAGAGACTCTCAACAATGGACGTACATCATCTTCATACAAAGATGAAAACTACGACTTGAAAGAGAGATAAAAGAGAGATCAAACTGGTGGATTTGGAGATCTACATGCAAGGATGTACTACCCGAGATATAAGCGGAATCCCACACTAGATGTTATCTGATCCTTTTGCAAACATCAAACCTTAATATCTTCTCCTCTTCTCCTTGAGTTCTTTCATTCTCTCAATCTTACTACAGTATATCACACACTCACTCTCCACAATCATACAAATGAGAAATTCACAAATAAAACCCATTCTCTTGAGAATACCATTTTGTTCTTGATCTTTCATTAATTGACATAACTCTTCATTAAGTGGGAAGGCCTACTTTATTAGCTAGTTGGGGCCCCAAATATGGCATCACCCCAACAATCCCAACAATTTATGATTGGCTATATGAATTTTTTTTCCCCTTCCATGTTGTTCTACTGAAAGCCAAAGGACTATATAAACTGTGTTTTGTTAGTTCCAAGCTGCTTAGATGAAAAACAAAAAAAAAAACCCCACTGTATAAGGTAGCTAATAATCCGCAAGATAGCTACAAAATCTTTTCCTTCCATATTGTTCTAGTGAAACTAAATGACTAAATAAACTGTTTTTATTAGTTTCAACCCTAGATTGGAAAAAAAAAGAAAAGTCTATATTAGGTAGTTAACAGAGGTTAAATTTTGATTAGAATTAAAAAAAAACATAATATGTTGTTTTTCTTTACTTTAATATATATATATATATATATATATATATATATATATATATATATGTGGTTGACATGCTTTCATTTTTAACTAATTTTGTGGTTTATCAATTTAATAAAAAATAATTAATAGTATACATAGTTTATAAACTTAACTTTGAAAAAAAAAAATTGGTTTATTCTACTGATCGATCTCTTTATTTATTGCACCAACTAGCCATTGAAACCTTTCTCTTTCAATCATCTTACTCAAGATTTGTCTTATTTTGAACTCACCAGCTCACTCTTGAATTTTCTTCCTCAATAACTTATCTTTCAAACATGTAGCCCTAAGTACAGTTGCAAGACAGAGACTAGATTTTTCTCATCTTCATGAAAAATGCACCGGTTAGCTTCTTCTAGAAAATCTCTAGCTAGCTAGGCCTTTCTGCACCTATATTATAGGATTAGGGTTCATTCATATGTCAGAATCTTTTCATTATTATGCCACTTGAAGGAAACGTACAATAAGTGAGGTAAGGGACAGAGATAACATCTCATTAATCGCAGTGATCAAAATATGACTATTAATTTGAGTTACTGTGAATTAAATATCTGTCCGCATATGTAATTGATCACAGTAGTAGTGAATATTGAACAAAAGGGAAGCTAGGTAGGGATACTTGGAGATGAGAGGAAGGGGACAGAGTCATATGGCCCCCATGCAGGAAAAACAAGTGGGGACTTACAAGGACCTCTCATGCACAAAAGTACAAGTCAGGAGCCATATTTGTCCGGCCATGAGGGAGAAGAAGGTCACTGTTGAAGGACAACTTGTCTTCAAGGTTTTCAATTTAAGCACCACATTACTTCTCCTCCATGCTCATGTTCTCATGTTGTTCCTTTGACCTATAAATTAATATATATATATATATATATTTTTTTAATATTGCAAGTCAAAATGTGAAAAAAAAAGAGAATAATTACATGCACAGTTATTCAGATTAATGATCTTAATTTTTATTGTGTCAATGACTAAATCAAGCAGAGAACATCATGCAGTCGAATCAAGCATGAAGAAGATAGAGAATATAACAGAGATAAAAAAATTAAAAAATTAAAAAAAGTAAAAATATAGGGGTTGAGATAGCTAGGGGAGAGGACCTACACCAATGAAGAAGAAAGCAATTGATATGCATGGCCGGTCACCCTAGTGGTTCTAGAGCATGGACTCAAGGTGGCAAAAGCATGTTAGTTTGTCAACAAGGGTTTCACCAAATTGGTCCCTGAAGCCATGAAGTTTGTTCTTGAGCTTGTTGAGGAGGGGGCACTCATGTGGAGACTAACTTTGTTCTACTGCAAGACCACGTGGCCCCCCATAAAACCATGCAACCCTAATGCAGGTGTTGGCCATGGCATGAAGAACCACAACCACATGTTCATTAACCCGGTCCTTCATGAGTCACAGCCAATAACCTGGCCTAGTGGATATGTTGCTCTTTTATTGCTCATCATGGGTGTAGGTTTCATGCCATGCAACAATGTTGTGCCCATTCATTGAGTTGCTAGCATACTCTTGTGAAAATCAGGACATCTTCTAGCACTTCATGTAGCTCGAAGTAAGAGCTCATACCATGTGGGTTGCTCTGCCATCTTATCTAATCCTTAACCTGCTTTTGTGTCTCTTTTTGGAGGTTAATTAGTCCCTTAAGACAAAAGAAATCAGTTGATTCAAGAGATTGAAGATGGACGTAGACTACTGAAAGTTACATGCAATGCAACATTATTATATATGCATGTCACCAATCAGATGCAAATTATTAGAATATATAGTTGGACCATGCATGTCATTTGATCACATCTTGGCTCCACAACTCCTCTCATTCAATCAAATATTGCAACATTATTAACTATTTAACATTAAATATTAACCATTCGAGCTGAGATGCAAGCATACTTAATTCCCAATTAATTGTCTCCTAAGTTAAACATTTTAATTGAACAAGTCAAGGCATGAACAAATTAATTGGTCTTGCTGAATTAATTAAGTTCGTCATGGAAATTTATGATGTTGAAAGTGACTTCCAAATGGGCTCGAGAAGCATCTCAAACTCCAAGTCAAAAGGCTAAGAGGTATAGAGTTATTCTAGACAGCAAGCTAGAAAGTTGCAAAGGAATGAAGATCAACTCTTGAGCTCCAATTAGTGTCAAAATCCTTCATTGTACTCCTTTGGGTCATTTTTCCACACAAATCTTTTAGACGAATGACTTGCGCCTTCCTCTGATAGCACCAATGTTGAGTCGATTTTTTTAATCAAAAGTAACAACCCAACAAACTCTACCTATCTATGATCAGATTTGTTGAAACATCCCCAACTTTTCTGTACTGAAAAAGGTCTGCAATTGTCCCCAGGTTTGAATGGCTTTGGTCGAGTTCATATTCCAAAGTATGTGATTAATTAACAAGATAAAGCCCAGGCAGTGCTCAATCAGAGAGATGGCCCATGCATCAAATACGGTTTCTCCAATTAGTAGGCCAACTAGTCATTGAATACTGTTTATCCTGACAAAAAATAAATAAATAAATAAAAATAACCTCAATGGCAATATTTTACTTTTCACCGGATTGAAGAAGAATTCATCTTGACATATATATTACTTACTTCAATGAAGCGTAAGTCAAAGCTACGACAATTGAAGATGAGATTGTGACCTGAGTGTCTACTCAGGTATGGGTCTTGATCTTGATGGGCAATATCTTGATGTGCAATATGTTAGTATGAATTGAGAGAGACAAGTGCTGGCTAGCAAGAATTTGGAACGCAAGTTGCTGTAACTTCACTCAAGTACTGACCCAAAGTTTCTGACTCTCACCTTGAGAATGAATTTATTGAATGGGGAAATGGAATTGATGACAACATGGAATTAATGTCACCAGCATCATGACCTTGTGAAATACAAGACAGGTATTAACTCTAGCTTGTATACACGACGAACAAAGCTAATAATATACCAATAGGAGACATACAATGTGTGGGTGTGTTGGCCGGCTCAAACATCTGACCTGCTATCCATTCTTCTACCATTTGACATGGAATTCTTAGATTTTTGTCGGCATGTTAGCGTTCTCATCTTATTTTTTTTTAATTTATTTTCACCATAACATATACCATGTGTTCTTTCTCTACCTAAATCTCTCTCTCTCTCTCTCTCTCTCTCCCTTTGTGGTCAAAAGTATCTTTTCATTCCTTAAACAACAAATTCTCTATATATATGGCCATATCTCAAACCCCTAAAGCATCACCAAGCAATTTCATTCTCTTCTTCTCAAGCTAGCTCATCTCTCTATACTTCATCTTTCTCTTGCTCTCGATCTATCTATCTATCAATCTATCTATCTCAATCTCTCACATATCATCATGTTGTCTAAGAAGGCCACATGCAACTCTCATGGGCAGGACTCTTCATACTTCCTTGGGTGGCAGGAGTATGAGAAGAACCCATATGATCCTATTACCAACCCTTCTGGGATTATTCAAATGGGACTTGCAGAGAACCAGGTTAGCACCATGCACTACCATATATGTGTACCAGATATTTATTCACTCTCTCTTCTCTCTCTCTCTCTCTCTCTCTAACATGAAGCTTCTGTTTTCCACTTCAATATTGCAGCTCTCCTTTGATCTTCTTGAGTCATGGCTAGCCAGCCATCCTGATGCCATTGCTCTAAAGCAAGATGGTGCATTCCTGTTCCGTGAGCTCGCTCTGTTCCAGGATTATCATGGTTTGCCAGCTTTCAAGAATGTAAGTTCCTCAAAGCGGCTAGTAGTTTTTTTTTTTTTTAATAATATATAAATATAAAAAAGATCAAGATGAAGACATTCATCTATTGTTTGACAGTGTTCATAAAGGACATGACAAACCTTGATTATTCTCTATAGGATAAAGTCCACTTACATGTTGGCTTGAATGTTGGCAGGCATTAACTGAATTCATGAGTGAAATAAGAGGAAACAAAGTGGGATTTGATCCTGATAAACTGGTCCTCACAGCGGGCGCTACCTCAGCTAATGAAACTCTCATGTTTTGTCTTGCTGATCCTGGTGATGCATTCCTCCTTCCCACACCTTACTATCCAGGGTACATACCAATATTCATCTTTAATCTTCATATACCTTCACTAATTCTTCTACAAGTTTAAAATTATATTTGAAGTTAATTAGATACATATATCTCACCAAGTTTATTATTGCTTGTGTGTGTCTTCACAGGTTTGATAGAGATCTCAAATGGAGAACAGGAGCTGAGATTGTTCCCATTCATTGTTCTAGTGCTAATGGCTTCAAAATAACCAAACCAGCACTAGAAGATGCTTATCAACGTGCAGCAAAGCGAAAGTTAAGAGTCAAGGGAGTTCTCATAACCAACCCTTCAAATCCGTTAGGCACCACAATGACCAGAGATGAGCTTGATATCCTCATCAACTTCATTGCCTCTCAGAACATCCATCTTATAAGTGACGAGATCTACTCTGGCACCGTGTTCGACTTCCCGGGATTCATCAGTGTCAAAGAGGTGATCAAGGGCAGGGATGATGTCTCTGATAAAGTTCACATAGTGTGCAGCCTCTCCAAAGATCTTGGTTTACCCGGCTTTCGAGTCGGTGCAATATACTCTAACAACAATGGTGTCATCGCCGCAGCAACGAAAATGTCAAGCTTTGGCCTAATCTCTTCTCAAACTCAATACCTTCTTTCTGTGATGCTCTCTGACAAGGAGTTTACAAGAAAATACATTGCAGAGAACAAAAGAAGGCTTGCAAAGAGGCAACAAATGCTCATCAATGGACTTGAGGATGCTGGCATTGGTTGCTTAAACAGCAATGCTGGCTTGTTCTGTTGGGTGGACATGAGGCATCTTTTGAAATCAAAGACATTTGAAGGAGAGATGGAGTTGTGGAAGAAGATACTCTATGAAGTAGGCCTAAACATTTCCCCTGGAGCTTCATGCCATTGCCAAGAACCTGGTTGGTTCAGAGTTTGTTTCTCTAACATGTCTGAAGACACTCTCAATCTAGCAATGCAACGTCTCAAGTCCTTTGTCGACTCCGGTCGCCACCGAACAGCTCGATCAAGTAATTCGATGCCATTTTTCGCTAAATGGGTTCGCAGGCTATCACCGTCCGAACGCAAGTCTGAACGCTAGTGCTGATGATACATCCTCTCCTCTTCTTCCTTCCTTTATTTATTTATTTATTGCTTTTTTGAAATTTCATTTACATGGTTAATCTTGTATATTTCTTTTTTTCTTTTTTTCCCATCATGAACCAAGTGCACTCAATCCATGACAAGGATTTGAAGTGGCTTAGGGTTTCATGTGCATGAGAGTAGTCTTTGATGTCTAAAAGTCAGAAAGAGTCTGTTTTTGACTGCATGCAGTTGCAGTTGTAAGTTGGTAACTGAAGTCATTGTCCAAATTGTCAATCTTAGTGTGATCTCCAATGTTGTATATTCTACACACATTGCATGTTACTGATAAACTATACCAACCATGTTTAATAAAGTAGTATGAAAAATAGTTATATAGAGCAATTAATGGTGAACCACATGCATGACACAATACAATACATGTTTAATAAAGCATTAATGACTTGGTTTTTAATTAAGGTGGAACCCCCATGATACCTCCCCTTTTGCATTCAAAATGTTTGATTCATTCATCTTCTCCAAGAGATTTTGCGGCAGGATCATCGCATGTCGGCGATGAGGTTGTTGCCGACGAGGGGCGGCGTTTTTCCGTGCTTGCCTTTCAACTTTGAACCGACTTTTTACTGTCATTAAGCTTTGTTTAATCAAGCATGTTCTTTAATGGGAAAAAATTGAAAAGGTAACTTGCAAGGAAGCAGGGTATCAGTCTTGGTTTCCACACAATGCCCTTGCTACTATTTCTTTATGATCATTTTTGGTTCTTTATTCGGCTGTACATCTCCTTTTTTCAAAGGGCATGCTTGTTTAATATTTAATAATCAAGAAATTTATAATCTACTTATATGTATATAATATATATGTGTATGTAGACGTGGCCATTTTGAACCGAAACCGTGGAACCGAACCGGAACCGAACCGTCAAAAACCGGAACCGGAACCGGAAAAACCGTAACCGTTCTAAAACCGGAACCGGAACCTTCATATAAGGTTCGGTTCCGGTTTCAAAATTTAAAAACCGTGGAACCGGCGGTTCAACCGGCGGTTCCAACCCGGCTGATTCCATATGCGGCTCAACCCAGTAGCTCCACATACTGTTCAACCAAAGGTTCAAAACAAAAGTTCATATTATATTATATAAATATAATATGAATAATGTTTAAAGATATTTTAAATAATTAATTAAAGATATTAACCAAATTGATTATTGATTAGGTCTGATTCTGAATACTTGATTAGCCGATTAGGTCCGATTTATGACATTCTGCCCAACTTATATGCATCTGTCGCCATGCGAAACTTTGTTACTCATGCAAGAGGATAAAGTTTATAATTAATTGATTATGCTACAAATTATTAGTTACAAATTAAATATGGATTTATTAAAACAATTTAATTAACGAGAAGTACTTAAATATTTAATTCTTTAGTAGATTTTCATATTATTTTTATAATTTAATATAAAAAAACAAAAGACTAGACTTTATATATCTTCCGTTTTTGAAACTTACAAAAATTAATGTAGTTCATATTAAATTATATTTATTTTATATAAATGAAAAATATATTGAGTAAAATGCTCTCATGTAAAACATTTGAATCATTAAAAAAATATATAAATAAATAAAATAAAATAAACATGAATATATATGTGTATATATATCAATTTGCTTGATTTTGTTGATCATTTAAAGATATATATATATATATATATATATATATATATATATATAGATATTCCAATATATAGATAAAAACTCCCAAGATTTTCAATTTGTAAACTATGCAACTTATATAAGTATACTAGAAATCAAAAAAGAAAAGGAAAAATAAAAAACAATTCCTAAAAGAAAAAACAAATAACATACATGAACATTAAAAAAATAATAACAACAAAAATAAATAAAACATTGAAACCCTTGGATATCACAGTATCACCTACTAACTTAACCTACTATCATTAAATGCAAAGTGCTTAGTTAAATCTATGATTGCAAAGGGCTTATATTAGTATTAAATTAATTCTTGTATTTTTGTGTTAATTAATTTGAATTATTGAATTATTTAGTTAAAAACCGAAACCAGTATGAGCCGAAATCAAAACCGAACCGATTGAACCAAACCTGGGCAGACCGGGACCGAAACCGAACCGGACCGAACCGAATCGAACCTTGCTGAGCGGTTCGGGTTCCGGTTCAAGGTTTCCTGAACCGAATCCAGCGGTTCGAGGGAACCGTAACCGGCGGTTCCTGAAACGTGGCCATGTCTATGTGTATGTGGTTAGATGAGTGAGATTTTATATTTTGGGAGTTCTATGTTGGACAATATAATTTTCTGTTCAACTAGCTAGTGTGGGAACTCAAGAATGTGAGTGGCCGTGGTTTGAATTGGTCAGCTTAGCACACATAATTAAATCTAGACACTTTTTTGCTTTGCAATATTTTATTATTTGTTTCAGGAAGTGTACTTGCCTTTTTCTTTTTTTTTCTTTTTTTTTAAATGGCCATAATGTTTTTTTTAATACGGTTTAAATTAATATTTAAATAGTGATTTATTCACCTTATTTTAAAAAAATTAATATTTAAATTGAGGGGTTACTTCGAGAATTAGAAGGAGCTTCGACTTCCACTGGTTGCTGCTCCTAAAAGATCTAACAATCAGCAGAGTGATAGCTTGGATTCAACTATTGAATAGTTACCTCTACTATTTTGTTTATGTTTTATTTGGTTTTTATTGTTTTTATTTATTTGTTTTGTTACCTCTTTGCCATTAGTTTTGTTATAGGTAGTTCCCATTCTCCAATAGTGGACTGCTAACTCTATTTTCTATATGTTGTTTTTATTTAAGTTGTTTTTTTTATCATCCTATAAATGCTTTTGTTTTAATGAATTTTATGGTTTATTTATATTTTCAAAAGTAATATATATATACACTAACAAAGTAAGTTTTATAAGGATTTACAATATATTTTTTTTTGCCATGGAGCGTGTTGCAGTGAGTTATAAAACATCTTTTATTCTAGTTTGTTTTTTCATACATATGATTGTTTTTTACATAACTTTTTTAATAAAGTATAATTTCAAACATTATATGATCTCTTTTATTAATGAAATTTGCAATTATCGAGTTGATTGAAGATAATGTTTTGTAATGCATGCTTAGTGGTATGAAATCACTCCCTAGCTAGATATGTGTGTATACAAAGGTGACGTGAATATTTGCGTATTTTTTAAAAACTTATTTTATTAATTTATTATTATTAAAAATCAGGAGGAGCCTGGATTTTCTGAGCTCAAGAGTTTCGAGGCAATTCACCCTGTCGTCGGTTCCGTCTCCCTCTGGCGAGATCTAGCTTGTGGTTTTAGTGTTTGTTTTTTGTAGCCCCTAAAGGATTCCTCCTTTAGGGTTTTTTTTTTCTTTGGCTTTTTGTTTTTTGTTTTGTTGTTATCTTCCCTTACCACCTCTGGTGGTTTCCTATGTAGAGCTTCGGCTCTCTCTTTTTTATTTATTGATCGTGGTTTATCCACTTTTTCAAATTTTATTATTATTATTAGTATTATATATAAAAATAATGGATAAAAGCCATGTTAGGTAAATACATGATTTAATTTTCTCCATGGTTTTTGCTAGACAAACAATGGAAGAAGCCAGGAAGTCTTTTGAGCACATTGTTTTCTCCATGGAGATCGTCACCCTAGCTAGCTACTCTTTGACTACTAAAACATAGCTTTCCCAAAAGCCTAGAAACCTGCTTTTGTTAAACAAATTAACTTATAATGAATCTCTTGATTAAGATGGCATGCAAACCTTTTAAAAGACAAAATCCCTTAGAAAAAATTATGTGCTTTGCTGAGAAGAGTTTTTTTTTAGACTCAATCAGACTTGAAAAGCATAGACACGCTAATGTGCAAAACAGGTAGATAATGTCCTGTGAGTTCTACATTAGAATATATAAACCAGCTAGTTGTGTGAAGATAAGTCCCTTTGTCTCAACCCAGGAAGACTCCTTCATTGGCTTTGCATTGGTGACAAAGAGGCAAGTATGGTCCCATTGCATGACCCTTGTGTCTCAATGTGGTTTGGGATTCTAGCTCAGGTGGTGACCTTTTAACACGTAAGTGTTGCCTCATAACCACTCTAGGCATTATTGGTAATTAATCAGGTTCTAGAATTCTATGTGATTATTAGATTCTACTGGTGCAAATATTTCTTTGATTGGGATCTGGAATCTTGCATGCATATATGACGTGGTACTTTTTGTCTTCATTTCAAACTACTTGATGCTTTTCACTGACCACTATTATTAATTGGTTATAACTAAAACTATATCATTAAAACAAACAGTTAATTTTAGTGTCTATCATTTTACATACATATATATATATATATGTGTGTGTGTGTGTGTACTCATGCATGGGCGAGCTAGGCAATATTAAAAGGGACACACTTACGTGACCCATAATTAACAAGCCTCTATATGAGGACCCAAATCAAGTATGGCTCAAGTTTGGTCCCAAGCAAATTAAAGGAATGGCTGAAAACCAGAGGGATTAAAACTGCATGGCGTTCATGCTCAATTTGTTGCAGTTATACACGCAGCAAAGACACAGGCACATTGGTTCACATGGGGCAACTACTTAACCAACAAAATGTCCTATAATGTGGGATGGCAAGTGGGCAACTACCTCTCTAGTCTCCATGTGAGAGTGAGACCCTTTTCACTCTCCCAGTGCCATTGACAAGGGCCACATGCCAAAGGAAACAGAAGACCACCTGCATCATGTTGGTCGGCCTGCAGGGCTCCCCGGGCCAATCGCCGGAGCCTCCTATCATCATATATAATTGCCCTGCCATCAATCTCTGCAACACAATGGCCCCATTCAAGCATGGTCTCTCATTTTAGAGATTACTGCGGATGAACACAATCACATGCTACTGTAGGACCTCTGCTAATCATTTTTTCTGCTATTAATGCCATCAACATTGTTTGATTCATGTTGTACATTCTTTTTGATGGAATTTCTGTGAATCTCAAGCTAGTAATTATCTGAAATAGATAGATTTACAGGACATGCTATTTAATCAATGTCATGGGCATTAATATCAATGTCATGATGAGCTTCTAAATGAGTTTGACAGTGATTCAATATTCATTCATCAATCTCCAATGTCCATCCTCTAGTGTCCTCCACATCGTCCATCTGAATTGCAGTCAGGGTGTTGTACAATCTATGAGACACTGTTTCCACCCTTGTCTTGAACTGAAACCTATATCACATCATCCCAAGTGATTAAACAATGGTTAGAAATCTTTATTTTATTAGCATCACTCAAAATTAAAATGCCTGATATTTACATGCATACCTCTGACCACAATATGTAATAGTGCTGACAGGAGTCACTGAAACTGCAGTTCCTGTGCAAAATACTTCATCTGCATCAATTAGTTCATCTATAGAAACCGACCTTTCTTCAACCTGTGATACAATATTAGATTGATCAAACAAACCAAAAACTACTCCTGACTAGAACTCTTCAAAGAAACAATTCTGACCTGATAACCATGGTCACGGCCAATCTCAATTATACTTTTTCTTGTAATCCCTGGAAGTATAGTCCCTTGTGTAGCTGGAGTTGAGATTATATTTCCCTTAAAAGAAAATTATCAATATATATTGTCATACATAGACTGGACAGATTGTGAAATTAACATTAGTAATGAAATTCATCAAGAAGTACCTTCACGATGAATATATTGCAAGTTGTGACCTCTTCCACATACTTTTTATTCACAGAATCCAGAAACACAACATCTGAAAATCCTCTATATTTAGCTTCAACTTGTGCTTTTAAGCCCTATAGAGTGATACAAGGATTGAGGAAACAAAGATTTATGTACTTTTAATTAGTGTCTGCGCGGCCAAAACATTAGCTCACACTAGCTCTTGTTCCTAATAATGTTAAGAAAATTAACAAAACAAAGTCTTCTCACCAATCCGTAATTACTGATTGTTTTTACACCACCAGTTTTACCAGGGGTTGCTCGATGAATTTCATCAGAAACAGATAAATTTACTGATGGCAAACGATCCTGAAAATGAAGGCCATATACCAAATGCTAGTTCAATTAAACATATAGTGATCATGATACATAAGAAGCAGTAGTGACCTTGAAGTATTTGCCAACAGGAACTGCAAAGACCAAGAACATATATTCCGGTGAAGGTGCGAGACCAAGTATCGGTCCACTTCCTAATAGCAATGGCCTAATGTACAGAGATCCTTTCCCATATGGTGGCACCTATCAATAATGATAATTTAACAAATGAAGAATTAAAGTTCCTGATTAATTCTCAAAAATACAGCAGTAAAAGTGAAACTTTGTGACATTAATTATACCCATCTCTTGTTTGCTAATACTGTCTGCTTAACAGCATGAACAAATTGTTGCACTGATGGTGATACCATGCACATTCTTTCAGTACCTCTCTGCATTCGAAGAGCATTTTCCTCCGGCCTGAAGAGCACAAAACCATTACCCACTTTTTTCCTGTAAGCCTTGAGTCCCTCCAATAAACCCTGATTCCGTGAAGCAGTAAGAATCAAGCATTTATCAGAAGCAGAAACAAATACAAGACATTAATTTGATTTGGTGAACCTGCCCATAGTTTAGCACTCCAGAGGATGGGCTCAATTTGATGTCCCCATAAGGATTTAGTTCACCAGATGTGAATTTCTCATCACATACATATAATCAGTTTTCACAAGATTGAAACCAAGTTCATCCCAGTTCACATTGGCATTAATTCCATCCTTGCTTCTGTCAATGTTTAACCAACAATGATTTTTATTTGTGCATTGTAGTTCGTAATAGATGTTCCCATATTTACATCAACTCGGATGATATCTGGAAGGCAATTCTGCACACTGACGACTTAATTCATTGGCGCCAAAAGGATGCATTTGATTCTCTTAAAGCTAAGTTAAACACACTGAACAATCCTAAGATTGACCTTATCCCACACCATTGGAATAGAATTGCTAATGCTTTGGCTGCTCATGGTATCAATTCGGCTCATCTATCTTTATTTCACTTGGGCATGGAGAGACCATTTTGGCTTATGAAGTTGATCAATCAGTCTGGTTTTTCCTACTAGTGTCTTTGTTTATTTTTCTTGTTGTTCTTGTTTCTTTGTGTTTCCTTAGTTTTTATTTGGGTTTTGTTTTCTTTGGTTGTACTCAGACTTTTGTTTCCTGATTATCTTTAATAATAATTAGCTACTATGTAGCTCTTTCCCCAAAAACAATGATTTTTATTTATTGATTGTATCTTATTTGAGCATTCATCCATGAAATTTTTATATATAAAACCAATTGCATAAATGCACTACCTGTCTAAATCCTCAGGTGCAGCTCTAAAGGAAGATGAATGCAATGATGCAAAGAAGGATAACGTCCAAGCTGCCAATATATATATAAATATATATGTATGTATATAATTATCATCATACAAAAAAGAGGTCATTCAACTAAGGATAAGTAAAAAGAAAAAACTAACCCTGAGTAATGGTGACATTTGAAAACTTCTGAGGAGCTTTGCCATTGGAGTTGGGTGAAGAACAAGTTGAATTTGCATTCCTAAACCCATTTCAGAAAGAAGAGCAGTAAGAAAACCAGAAACTCATCTGCGAGAAGCTTGAGTACATATGCATTAATTGTAGATGTAACTGAAGGATGACAACTAGAAAAGCGGAATGCAATTTCAATTTGGCAACATATGAAGCATGTGAAACGACGTGTTAACTACCATGCTGCTCAATGAAAAGTGAAAACGCTAAATAATATTACTAGTAATTAGTATTAACTTCCATTGAACTAATTTGGTTTATTCAAAGAATTAAAAGCATTATTATGACAGTGGATCATAAAGGAGAGATGGATGAAAGATATCTAACCAGAAAAACATCATGGTCAGCATATGATCCAGCACCACTCTGTGGCCAGGAGGAGATACAGGTCTTCAGGCTAAAATGTTTCATTTGAGTTTGGTAGAGCATTTGTAATTTTTTTTTTTAATAACAATGTGGACAAGCAACTCCTAACTCACACACTTTTTATTATTATACCTCAACTATATATTTTGAGGGAGTTGAACTACTCGATATTTTATATGAGAGTCAAATGACTTAAATACTAATCTATTACCATGATAATTTTTGAAAAGTGTGGATAAACCACTTCAATTAAAACCAAAAACGAGAATAGAATACAGGTCTTCACCGACAGAAGAGACCGACCACTAGAGGTGGTACAAAAAGCAAACCAAGAAAGTACACAAGACCGTCTACAAGATAACAAAAACAACACAGGGAAAAAGGAAAAAAGAAGGCCTCCTCACACCCTGCCACCCAGCAATCCTGATAATACACAAGATCGTCTACCGCTCTGGCGCCTCCTCGGCCGACGGCTCCCCATGATAATTTTTTTTTAACAACAAAAACAGTAAATAAAAGACTAAAAAGATTTACTATTTTTTTTTAAAGTAGATAAGCAATTTGTATTAAATAAAAAATATATAAAAATGTACAAGGGAAAACAACAACACAGAAAGAAAGGAACAACAAGAACAAGTAAGGACAAAAAAAGAGAGATCCACTAGAAGTGGATCAACAAAAGAAAATAAAGCAATTTTTCCGAGAGAGGAAAGGCCCCATGTGGGCCAGCGAAACGAAACAATTAGCCAATGCCCTAGATAAAAATCTCCTCGCTGGCGTTGCTTTCCCCAACGGTCTCGGTGCTAGATCCCATAAACTCCAAACTACTTCATATAATTGAAATGGAATGTTCGAATTTTTCTCTTTTCTCTTCTGGTACTGTTGATAACCACAACAATAGCATCTAATCAATCCTCATGATAATCGCAGACAAGGAATGGAATTTAACAAAAAAAAATGCACTCATTTCACTTAAGCCAAATATTCCAAGAGATATCTCGCATCAACAACTCCCCAATTTCCTTAATGGATGCTCGAAGAACTATTCTATAACCACCCCACACCTCCAGAAAAGATGTGGGGATGTTAGTTAATTGAAAGAAGTGGCCAAAGTGACACCAAATCCTTTGGGCAAAACTGCATTGAAGGAAAAGATGATCCACAGTTTCAACAACATAGTGGCAGAGGACGCACGTTGTGGTTGGGAGCTTGCTGCACCTTCTCTTCGCAAGATTATCCAAAGTAATGATTTGTTTTTCCATGCCAGCCAGTGGAAGAGGTTAATTTTGCATGGACATGGGCTTTTCCCAAAAAATCTGTGGTCCTAGGCAACGAAGACCACCATCATTTAGGAAATTGTACAAGGATTTGACAGAGAATCTTCCACTAGAAGTGAGACACCACAACTTTAAATCCCCTCCTTCTACCTCCACTCTGAGCATTGATCTTAGCAACTACATTCAACACCTCCGGTTCTAATATCATCAAGTGCATGGTCAAGAGATGGAAAATATCTCTTATAGTATCCACTTTTTGTTGAGAGGCATGAAAGAAGTTGGCCGTATATTCATTGGTGCTTGACCATTAAGCCACCGGTCAACCAAAAAAAAGTAGTAGACCCATCATGGATAATTTGTGATATACACCCTGAAAGTTGACAAACATCAGAGGATTCCATTCCAAAAGAAAGATCCTCTCTTGGAAGACATGGCGAAAAGATTCCAGAATGTATTATCCCTCCCATAGTTGAAACGGATAACTACATATCCTCACCAAGTGGTCTCTGTCACAAACTTCCACCACCATTTTCCTAGGAGAGTATGGTTAAAAACTTCTAAGTCCAATATATATGCCCAACCCCCTTGGTCTCTTACCCTACAAAGTTGTTTCCAGTTCACTAGTTGGCATCTAAGATATGTTCAATATCCGGTCTAGACCAGAGAAAGTCTCTTCTGATTTTGTCAATATTTTTAATAACCTAATGAGGAAGTTTGAACTTTGGTATCCAATAATTTGGTAGTGCTGAGAGGAATGAGTTAACAAGAGTGATTCGAGCCCACAGTTAAAGGAAATTGGTATTCCAGGAAGACAGTCGTGACCTGATCTTTGAAATCAGAATCTCCAAGTCTTATCACCTTGGCCTTCGACCTAAGATTTGGACCCCTAGGTACGTTAGAGGAAGAAGGGTTGTCGAACAGTTTAGTGTTTTGGGCAGATGTTGTATCTAAAAATTGATCAAATATGGTAGAGTAAAGACATGTTTTCGAGAAGTTGATTGTTAAGCTTGAGGTCTTCCTTTCCCCCGGTTGTCAAGTTAAGGAGGTCTTCCGCATATTGAAGATTGCACATTTTACCACATTCTCCTAAAGGCATGCTATAAAGGATGCCGGAATTTAGAGCATGGGAGAACATTGTGCTAAGGACATCCTTGACAAGGGAAAAAGGAGTGGTGAGAGTGGATCTCCTTGTCTTAGGCCTCAGCGGTAACGGACATATCCACATTGGGTGTCGTTCACTAGAATGGTAGCTTTGGAAGTACTGAGAATTGTTTTAATCCAATCTACTCATCTCATCCCAAACCCACGGCTATTAGCATCTCCAGAAGAAAGTCCCAGTAGACTATATCAAAAGCCTTAGAAAAATCTACCTTGAGCACTTGGTCGGGAAATCTACACTTTTGGATACTGATAATCAACTCCAACGCCGTGGCAAAATTATCCAGGATATAGCATCCCTTGATGAAGGCAGATTGAGTTACATCAACCAAAGAATTAATGATTCTATTAAGTCGAGTAGCTAAGATTTTGGAAACTATCTTCAATGATGAGTTGATTAAACTGATGGGTCTAAATTCTAATGGAGAGTCTAGGTTTTCCACCTTAGGGATCAAAGCTATACTAGCCCTGTTGATTCACTCCAGGTTGGCTTTACCAAGATAAAGATCTTCACACAAATTAGTGAGATCATTCTTAACTACGTCCAAGAATTTTTGGAAGAAAAAGATTGGAAAACCATAACAAAAATGGGCCTTATTGGTTCCAAGGTCAAATGTGGTTTTCCTAATTTCCTCTAATGAGAAAGGGCTTTCAAGACTAGATAGATCCTCATGCATTTTATTGGCTAGCAGTTTAGAACACTCAACTTTGAATCCGGAGTCTATAGAAGAACCGAATTGACATCGAAAAAGGGACGTGAAGACCTTGCCAATCTCCTCAGACTTTGCAATTCTAGACTTTCCTTTAGCAATGCTAGGAATATAATTTCTATTTCGCCGACCGTTAGACACCGCGTGGAAAGAATTGATGTTCTTATCCCGTTCTTTTAACCATCATAACCTAGATCTTTGCTTCCAAATAGTTCTTCCTATTTTAATAAAGAACCGAGTTTTTCATGAAGAATTAATTCTTGATTGAACTCTTCAGGGGAGAGTTGTTTGGATTCCTTAGCAATGTCTAGGGCTCAAGCTCATGGAGGAGAGCAAGCTTCCTTAATTTAATGGACCCAAAACAGGCTTTTCCCCAGTGTCACAATCTATTCCTAGCCACACGATCTTTTTGGAAAAACTAAAGGCACCACACCCAGAACGCGAGAGTTCATCCCACCAAGCCTTGATTAGCTCACCAAAGCCATCTGTTGAGCACCAAGCTAGCTCAAAAGGAAAGGTCCTAGGCTAAGAGATATGACCGCCAGACTGTAATCTAATTGGAACATGGTTGGAGCGTAACCTAGGAACACATGTTTGAATTACTTTTGGAAATTGAAAAGTCCATGCACTATTGATTAGGAACTAATCTAGTCTAACCCAAATAGGATCAGCTTGATCATTAGTCCAAGTGAATCTTCTTCCAAAAGTGGGAGGCTAGATTAAGTTTAGATCACCTATCGGATTATTAGCACTATGAATGTCCTCTAGATTAGATATGCCACTCATCTTTTATTGGAGAGAGAAAATGGCATTAAAATCCCCCCAAATTATCCAAAGGAGAGAAATGGTTGCATTACTGATCCTGATCTCATCCCAAAAAGATTGCTTGAGGGAGCGATAATTTGTCCCATACACTGAAGTAGAAAGGCAAAGAAAATTGTCTTTCAGGATAAGAAATTCTACAATTAAGTAGGTGTCCGAGTGAACCACTCGCCCTTTCAACAATAAGCCATTCCAACCAATGATTATGCTTTCTTCTGAACCACAAGCAAGGATGAAAGAAAATTTGTCCAGATGAGTCTCACTAAGCTCCCTCCAAGTTGATTGTGGAAGATCAGCTAGTTTGGACTCCTACACGCAACAAATGTCTACGCAATGGATTTGCAAAAAATCTTTCATCAAAAATCATTTGGATAGTTATCCATGGCCCCTAACATTCCAAGAAACTATGTTCACGGGCAAACAAATGACAACCGGTGCAGACCTATTCAAAGGTCTCCGCGGGAACCCTAGAAGGGGCTGCATGTGTTTTCTCTAGTAGGCGAATTTGGTTAAAACAATCCAACTTATGTGACAAAGAGTCAGAGAAATTAATTCTACAAGCATCACAATATTTAAAAAGCTGAGAATCCAGCCAATTTGAAACTAGGAGAGATTTAGAAGAAGTGTCTTCTGACGAATTGTTAAGCATTTTCTTCTTACCAAAAAAGGGAGGTTGGGCCAAAAGCCCATCTTACTCAGTCTACCGAGTAAATGGTTTTTTTTTGTCGAGCACTACAGCTAGTACCAGATGGTTGACCGTGGGGATCAGAGGATAGATAGAGATCTGACATTACTTGCCTGATGATTTTCTCAAAATAAGTTTTTGGGTCATCCGAGACAAAATCCTTGACTACTTGATCACTATGCGAATTCTAAATATCCATATCTGTGTGATTTTCATTGGGGATGTCCTTGTGTTGTGCATCATCTAGAGATCCCACAATCTCATCTAATGGCTCCTCCCTTAACTCTTCCAAACATAAGTTAGATCCTTGAATTTATTAATGTGTTGTTTTAGTACCATAGATCAAACCCTGGAGACAAAGTACTATTCAAACCCTATTATCAAACTAAGTGGATGGGGTTTAGGAAGCATCACAAAAATCATCCTCAGATTCAAGAAAAAAAAATTCATTAGAAAAATTAAACACTTTATTTGAACAATTAGAAATTGCTACTCATTATTAGTTGAACTACGAACAAAGCACACTTTAAAAATAAAATATAATTAAAAAAACATAGTGAACGAAAGTATGAGTTGAAATTTAAAAAAGAAAAAAAATTGTTCACCTCTATGGAATTAATTGTGAAAAGACATAAATATCTCAAAAATAATTTATGAGAAAGGAAAATGATAAACGTGGTAGAAATTTTTCAAATTTATGATTTTATTAATTGTTTTTACTGATGCATGTAATTTATCTATTTTAAAAAAAAATTATGGCATTTGAAGCCTAAAAATTTTAGTTTTGTGCAATTTTAGTATGGCTTTTGAAGAGTCAAAATTACAGTTTTGTGCACTCTTAGAAGTTGCCAAAAAAAATTGTCCAATTATTACTAATTTCATAAAATCATATTTATATTGCTATTTAAAAATAAATATATTTTGTTTTTCGGTAAGATTAAAAAAAAGTTTTTACAAAAAAAAATTATTTTTTACCCACCCTAAAGATAAAAATTTAAGGACAATATTTCGTATTTCATTCCATTATTCAAATTTTTATTAATTTTTAATTGTAAAAAATTATCGAACAACAGTTAACATTTATTCGCACACAATTATAATAATAAAGTTCTTGAGAGTCATGGATTATCTATATTTATTAAAAACATAGAAAAAATACATATATTATAAGTTATCTAAATAATTGAATTGATTAATTTGTTTACAGTAAGTAAAACGATTACATGGTGATATATGTAAAGATAATTATGGTAACAAACAATTTTTTTTTAAAAAAATCAACATACAAAACAGATAATAGGAAAGATGGAGGAACATGAAGCCACTCAATTCGCTCAGTGCCAAGAACAAAAACCTGTGCCAAAGTATGGGTGGTAATAAACAGCTTAAAAAAACATAATTAAATCCATATTCACCGACTTTATTTATTTATTTATTTAAATAATCTTTTAAGTAACATACCCAATGACTTATATAATTGCCATATTCTTTTTTAAATGACCATTTATAGACACTGGATAAGTAATTTAACAATTCTCTTATCATAGATAGAAATATTACAAATTTAATTTAAAAAATGATGTCCAATGTCATTTCATAGAGCAATAATGTCCATAACATGCATTTATTACGTACTTAAATGATTATATATTTAAGATGTTAGTTCACAACCATCCCCACCCCCAAACACTCCAACAAAATATATGTGAAAAGGGATGGTGTTTGGAGGATTAATTTAGTAATTTGAATACCATATTTTTAAAAAAAGATGAACCATTTATTCAATGCAAATCAAGAAGTAGACAATCTAAAAGAAAGGCAGGAGGAGAATAAATCCACTCCTGAAGATCTGAGCTAGAAACAGTCACTCTCGCTAAGGTATGAGCGCACTGATTGGCCGATCTTCTAACAAAATGAATCTTAATATCTTGGAAGAGAGTCATAAGCTCCAGACAATCTCCCAATACAATAGCTAGCATGGAGCCAGGAGAAAGGGATTTTGAGGTGAGGCCTTTCACTAATACCATTGAGTCAGTTTCTACATCCACTTGATCAAATCCACGCTTAAGAAGCCAGCAAAGAGCCGCTCGACAAGCCAAAGCCTCCGCCATAGTGGAATCATCTGCCATCGGAAGCGGACCAGCAACAACACCTCGAAACACCCCCTGAGAATCTCGAACAAGTGCACCAAAACTTGATGAGGAAATTCTATTATCTAAAGATGCATCGACATTAATTACACTTCACGCGATTCAATGGAGGAGATGACCATTGATGATTTTCGCTAGTGACCCCATTGACTTGTCGTGGAGCCAGTTGATGTACAACATGTTGTAGGTCTTGCCATTGATACAAGAATGATAATCCTTGTTGTACCACATGAACAGCAGAAGAGCATCTATGCCCCCAAAATCGGTCATTGAGATTATTCCAGATACTCCACAGAAGAACAGCCGCTTGACAACAAACTGTAGGGGATGATTGCTCGATGAATAATGACCACCAATGGAGAAAAGATGACTATGTGTGATTCACCGGTCCTAACGCCCCATGCAACCAAATAGCGCGGGCAGCGGGACAATAAAGAAGAGCATGCATTGTTGACTCGTCAGCACCATCGCACATTGGACATAGAGACTCATCAATAATGTGACGTCGAAAAAGAGATAATCGTGTCGGAAGGATGTCTTGACAAGCTCGCCATAGGAATAGGCGCACTCTAGGTGGAATAGGTAAGTCCCATAAGCGCCACCAAACAAAAGATTGCTCTGACTGCAACCTTGGATATCCCATGGCCACCTTGTACCCACTTTTAACTGAATAAATGCCTGTGGATGTATATTGCCAGCCCTGGTGGTCTGAGATCATTCGCAACGACAACGGAATACGGCGAATGGCATTCACATCACAGTCAAGAAAGAGAGCATTCAACAAATCAACATCCCATTCTTTTTCTGGCTTCAAAATCAATTGATGCACTTTAAGATGCTCCAAACCTGAAACCAATGGAGATTGCACTCGAGCGTTACCAACTATAGGAAGCCATGCGTCTCTCCACACTTGAACCTGGGTTCCATCACCAATTCGCCAAACCAGACCCTCTCTTAATAGCTCCTTAGAGGCCAAAATACTACTCCATATGAAGCTCGGGTTGGAGCCTCTTTGAGCTTGCATGAAGGTTGTTTTAGGATAGTATCTAGCCTTGTAGATTAATGCCACAAGGGATGAAGGATGTTGTACCAGACGCCAAGCTTGTTTCCCCAGCATAGCTCTATTGAATTCATGCATCCTCCGGAACCCTAGAACGCCTTGCTTTTTTGGGTGACATAGCTTCTCCCACGATTGCCAATGAAGACCTCGATCTTGGGACCCAGATTTGCTCCACCAGAACCTACTAAACATAGACTCCAACTTCCCACATAAAGAACTCGGTAAAAGAAATAAACTGAATAAGTAAACCGGTATAGATTGGGCTACAGCCTTCAAAAGAACTTCCTTGCCAGCTTGAGATAGCAACTTACGATTCCAACCCTGCAAGCGACGCCATGTTTTATCCAAGATAAAACGAAACAATGCTCGCTTGCCTCGTCCTACAATAGAGGGAAGACCTAGGTACATACCCAGATTATCCATGACAGATACACCAAGTAAAGTAGACAAGTCTGCACGATGCGCTTGGGATACATTCCTGCTAAAAGAAATGGATGACTTCTCAAGATTCATCTTTTGGCCAGATGCAATTTCATACATACGCAAGCATTCCTTCAGCCGAATGCACTCTTCCTTGGAGGCTTTGAAGAAGAGTAAAGAATCATCTGTGAAGAATAAATGTGAGACTGCAGGAGCTCCACGGGCCACTTGACAACCATGAAGCCAACCTCTCCGTTCAGCTTGAAGCAACAGACCTGAAAGCCCTTCAGCACACAATAGGAACAAGTATGGAGACAAAGGGTCACCTTGCCGAAGTCCTCTAGATGGTTTAAAGCTCTCCGTTAATGCTCCATTGACAAGGATACGATACTCCACAGAAGTCACACATGATAGAATGAGATTGCACCAGGCTTCTGCAAATCCTAATTGACGCAGCATAAACGACAAGAATGACCATTCAACTCTATCATATGCTTTGGACATATCAAGTTTCAGAGCTGCCATTCCCGTCTTACCTCTTGATTTTCGTTTCAAGTAATGACATACTTCATGTGCAATCATGATATTATCAGAGATTAGTCTCCCGGGAAGAAATGCCGATTGGTGCTCTGAGATAATGGAAGGAAGCACACTCTTCATCCGGTTTGATAATACCTTTGATATGCACTTGTAGACAACATTGCATAAGGAGATAGGACGAAGATCCATCACCCTTTCAGGATTGTGGCATTTCGGGATGAGAACAATTGTTGTCTCATTGAGACCTACCGGTAAACTGCCTGATTGGAGACATAAGAGACAAAAATTGGTGATATCTTTACCAACAATGGGCCACATCTGTTGAAAAAATCCTGGATGAAAGCCATCCGGGCCTGGAGAAGTATTAGCACCCATGGAGAAAAGAGCATCTTTTATTTCTTGAGTAGTAAACTCCGCAAGCAGCTTGTCATTTTGTTCTTGAGATACCTTTGGGGTTATCACCCCTTGAAATCCCTCAAGAGAACAATCATTAGATCTGTATAAGTTTACAAAATATGAACGAATAAATTCGTACAACTCAGAGACGTTACCAATCCACTCACCAGCATGATTTCTCATGTGAGAGATCTTATTGTTGTGCTTTCTCATTGACGCTGTTTGATGAAAGAAGCGAGTGTTGGCGTCACCATCTCGGAACCAATGTACTTTGGCTCTTTGATTCCAATACTCTCTTTGTTGGTGCAAGAGTTGTTCCAGCTGCTGACTTTGATTGAGAAACTGCTGAATAGACACTGGGTCACATCTATCATGAAGGTGTTGTAAACGACTTCGACACTGGTTCAGTTGTTTCCGATATAGTGAACGTTGCTGATGACCCCAACGTCCGAGGATACCTGCACATTCTGACAATTTTCGAGGAATTTCCAAGTGAGGTAACCCCTGCCACGTGGTTTTGACGAGCTCATGAAACTCAGGCATTTGAAGCCATGCACTCTCGACCTTGAACTTATAACATTGAGTTTGACGGGTGTCGTTTAAAGACACACACATGCAAGAATGGTCAGAGGATACTGTTGGAATGTTATGAGCTCTTAACTGTGGAAAACGAATCATCAATTCAGAGGAGACAAATACATGATCTAGCTTCTCTTGGATCCACCCCGCTGAACCGCGACTTCGTTCCCACGTAAACCGTAAGCCTTCGAGAGCAAGCTCGATAAGTCCACTATCAGCTATAGCTGCTTGAAAATTAGCAATCAAAACATCTGGATGAGGACAACCCCCACGTTTGTCCTCATGAGAAAGAAGTTCGTTGAAGTCCCCAAAGCATAGCCAGGGTAAGGATGATGAGGCATAAAGACGTCGAAGAAGATTCCAAGAAGCTCGCCTTTGTGCCCGTTCCGGATGACCGTGGAAGCCTGTCAACCTCCATGGCTCTTGTCTCTCAATCTTCACTTGAGTGTCCACATGAAAGCGAGAATAACTTAATAAATTCACCTCCACTGTTTCCTTCCAAAGCAAAGCCAAACCACCTCCGTTATTCACATTGTTTACATAAAATAAGGATTGGAACCCTAATTGTTCCTTTATTCTCTCAACTCTAGACCTTGCAATCTTGACTTCCAATAAGAAAATACAACTGGGCTTATTAGAGGACACCAAGTCCTTCAACTCAAGAACTGTGTGAGGATTGCCCAAGCCTCGGCAGTTCCAACTAAGGAGTTTCATGGTTTCCAGCGGGCCTGAGACTCAGGACCCGCTATTGGAAATAAGTTAGAAGAGACCGATGTTGTTGTGCCTCCATGTATAGATGGTGAGCTGGCCAATAATTCTGAGGTGGGGCTTGACCATTTATAAGATTCTAATTCATGTCTCCGTCGTTTAGACTCAGTCAACGAAGTATTTGATTGATTCCCAATATTAGATGATGTCACCATCAGTGCCCTCTGATTGTTCCCCATGGCACCATTTGCCACCTCCTTAACCAGACTCACAAATCCCTGTGATTGTGCTGCCACGGATGGTAAGTTAGAATTATGGGAAACATATGCATGATTCTTTCCCGTCATCTTCGTATTAGAATCCCGTGACATCGGCGAAACCCCCGCTGATTCATGGTTGGAATCTCCGGAATTATCGCGAAGCCATGGGCTGCCAACCAATGCCATCGACTGGCGACGTCCCGGCGCTCGGAGATCAGTAGAGAAAGGCTTAGCCACATTTTTGTCTTGCCTCTGGAAATATGCAAGACACCCATGTTCCGTGTGGCCAATAATGCCACAAAAGAAACAAAACTGGGGTAATCTTTCATATTTCATCGGAAGTTGCACCACAACACCCGAAGGTAATTTAAGAGAAAGTTGGTGTTTCAATGGTAGGGAGATGTTGATCTCAGTACGAATACGAAAGTAATTCTTCCATTCACCTGTGACATCACGAAGATCACAATCCAAGTAACGACCTATGGAATTCCCTAGTTGACGACCTACACTTTCAGTCAAGAAACCGAACGGGAGGTTGTAGACTTGCACCCAAAATGGAGCTGAGTTCAGCGGAATTGATGTCAACACCTCTCCAGGCTGCAAAGGCTTCCATAATAAGAGCTTTCCATCAAATGTCCATGGACCGGAAGTAGTGATACGATCAAAGTCGAAGTCATGGAAAAATTGAAATAAGAACCGATCAGATACAACCCGAGATATGCGAACACCCATCAACGGACGCCATAGATCTGCTAATGTAGATTTCATGGCTATGAAGTTCACTGGCCTGTTGGATAGAAATCTGCCAACTAACGTCCATTGGAGATCACACTGTGGGTTATCATCCGGACAAAGCTCAATGATCACTTCATCCCTTGCCCCCTCCGTGGCTGCTTCTACTTCAGACTCACCCAGATGCATTTGTCTCCAGCGATTAGCCATCTCCGATGCCTCACTCGATGATGCCATAACCCAAAAGAAAATCTAATAATTCTCACCCTTCCCAATTACAGAGAAAAAGAAGAAACTCATCACAATAGATGAGAAGAAAACCTCATCACCATAGATGAGAAAACCATCCTATTTGAAAAGCGAGAGTTACTCAAGTTTAGATTTATAAATTTAAATGAGATATAAATAAAAAATATCTTTCCGTAAACTAACAGTAAACATAAATTATGTTCACTGGGGAAAAAAAAAGCCAAGCTAGCAAGTCATTGGAGTACATTTTTATGCTATTATATTGGCATAATTAGAGCAAAAATTAGATATACACTAAGCTAACAATAAACATAATATGTTCATATATAAGACATGATCAATCACATGATGCATATTAGGAAATTATACTGTAGGCAAAAAATTGATGATCTATTAAAAGATAATCATAACTTAATTTCGTAATCATATACTAATTCACCAATCCAAAACTTAATGCTCTCCTAGCTAAATGTGAAGAAGCTTATTTTTTTAAACTTGCCTACTGAGGAACTGATCATCCCTTGTTAATGAAATATCTTGACCAATTTATCATTAGGTTTCTAAAAAAAAAAAAAAACTTATCATCAGCATCTAGAGATAAGGTATTCATGAAGCTTCTTTGATCAGTTATTTTAGTCAATACCAGTTGAGTATATTTGTGGTAAACCTGTTTTTTTTAATAAAGTGGATAAACCACCAATTTATTAAAAAGAAAAGAACAAAGGAGTACAATAGAGAGGAAATAGCGAACAAGAAAAGAGTGAAAGTAAATAACATACTGGAATCCTCACCAGGGATGAGGAGAACAGTGAGCAAAAGCAATACAAGAAGAGATAGAAAATGAAACAAGCTGGGCAGGCGAAGGCTACCGTCTGGAGACACAAGCTTGCTCATCAACAAAAAGAGAAGGACTACTCCTGGTCAGCAGTGTGCACTGAATCGCCGATGAGATCAGTAGATCTAGTGCTCAGGAAGTTGATGGAATGCTTGATCCTTTGGGTGGCCTCTGTGGTTTTCTGTTGAAGATTCTTGGAATCTGTTGAAAGCCAAGAGAGTAGCATGTTAGCAGACTTGTATAAAATTGAAAGAATAGGTAGACAAGTAAGATAAAAAATGCGATTGTTTCGTTCAAGCCAAATATTCCAGATGATGGCTCTAGAACAGAGGTCCCACAAGTTCCGATTGGAAGAAGCTAATGAGGGGATCCAAATGGTCCAAATATTATATATCGAGGATGGGGAAGACTCAATATCAAGGTTTTGTCTAAAGAAGAACCAAATACGCTCCGAATACTTGCAATCAAGAAAAAGATGTTCCACTATTTCCTAGTTATTATGACAAAGAATGCATGTGTCAGTGGCATTAGGATTGCATCCTTTTTTGAATAGATTGTCAAGAGTTAGAATTTTGTTTTCCCTGACCATCCAGCAGAATAAAGTGATTTTGCTTGGAGATTTGGATTTCCAGAACTGAGGATATAATTGACTATGAAACCCTCCATCAATTAAGAAATTGTAGAAGGATTTGACAGAGAAAATACCATTTTTTCAAGAGGCCTGGTGATGCAGCGGTATGCTCGAGACCGTTGATTCGCCTTCGAATGCCAGGTAACAAGTTGTCCAAACCCTGTTGATCAAAGATATCCAGGAATTGGGAAGAGTAAAATCTTATTACTCAAGAAAATGATTATCACAAAACTGATTTCCTCTTGCCCATAGGCTTACATTAAATAGGCGAAAATAACACTAAGAAAGTATAATTCGAAAATTTACCAAAAATAGAAAATTCTCAAATATCAGCAAGAAATAAGAGATCTATCAAAATAAAGACAATTGCCACAAACGGTTCACAAATCAGAGATTTCTATCTCAAGATATAACGAAATCAATTATTACTAAAAATAGCAAAATTAGGGTTTTCGAGGCCTAAACGATGGAATTTGGCCAAATTTTGGTATGACTCATGAGTTTGTTGCACACAAACTATGACTTTTGTTCCTTGACCCGTTTCCCATCAAATAGACCTGGTACAACCATAAAATCTTGTTGTCCGCCAAATTACCGAAATGCCCTTGCGTCGTACTTCTCCATGTACGCACATGCCACGTCGTCTATGCACCCGTCATCACCTGGAGTAAGAGTCCTCTTGATAAATGATGCATGATCGAAAAGAAGGAAGAATGGTGTTAATCCCAGCCCAGAAGAAGGATTTATTTTTTGGTTGGTGCTGAAATAGGAATCCAGGTAACCCAATAAAAGAATAGTTTGCGTTGATAATCTTGGGCCAACAAGAGTTCGATGTAGCAATGATCTTCCATCACCATTTTCCAAGTAAGGCTTTGTTGAACTCCTGAAGATCAAGAATTCCCCATCCACCCATGTTACGGGGGTGGCAGATCCTTTTCTAAGCGACTAATCTGATACCCTTAGATCCAAGATCGGGCCCTTTCCACAAAAAATCTCTTCTAATCTTATCAATCTCATGAATAACCCAGAATGGTAGTTTGAATACTGACATCCAGTAAACTAGTAGGGTCGAAAGAACGGAGTTAATAAGGGTTAGACAACCCCCCAGGGAAAGGTATAAAGCTTTTCAGGGAGTGAGTCTAGATCGGACATAATCAACATGGACGATGATGGTAAAGACTTCAGCTTACTTTTACTTGGAAATATTGTACTCAAAAAATTACAATATCAATATTTATGGCAAGACAAATATTATAGACATGGCGGTTGGAACTTATTTGCATTATGTTATGAGCCAGTAATTTTTTTCCCAGCAATAAAATTTATAACTTTTTTTTATAAAAAACAAAATGGTGGCAAATTGATATTCCGATATCTTCTTTTTTACTTTCCTTCCACATTGTCAAGATTAGTTACTGGCTCATATAAAATTAATTGTGTAAGAGCATATAAAATTGAGCATTTCTTATTTTAAATAAATATATAAATAAATGAATAAATAAATATAATTAATTGTGTAAGAGCATATAAAATTGAGCATTTCTTATTTTAAATAAATATATAAATAAATGAATAAATAAATATAATTAATTGTGTAAGAGCATATAAAATTGAGCATTTCTTATTTTAACCCAAATAGGGGTGTAATCGTTGGAGCTTAAGCTAAGTAGTAGCGAGCTCAAGCTCGAGCTTGATTGAAAATTCGGTACTCAATACTCAGCTCGAGTTCAATCGAGTATTCAT
Source organism: Dioscorea cayenensis subsp. rotundata (assembly GCF_009730915.1). NCBI lineage: Eukaryota > Viridiplantae > Streptophyta > Magnoliopsida > Dioscoreales > Dioscoreaceae > Dioscorea > Dioscorea cayenensis. The sequence goes on from NC_052483.1 coordinate 539,234, forward strand.
TTTATAGCTCAAGCTCGCTCGACTAAGCTCAAAAAGGCTAAACATGACCAATAACATTATACTCGAGCTTGAGTTCGAAAGTTTTTCCTTTTGATTTTCATCAAATAAATCAAATATTATATATATACATATATGCTCAATCAGGCTCGCAAGCACTCGAGCCAAGTATCACATACTCAAACTCGGCTCGCTCGACTACTCGAGCTCTGCTCGATTACGACCAAGCCGAGTTCGAGTTTTCGCCGAGTCGAGCCTGAGTAGCTTGCAAGTTACACCCGTAAACCCAAATATCTATAAGCCTTAAATTATTAACAGATTTTTCCAAAAAAAAAAATAGGGTTCAAAATTCATCCAAGGAGTAAAGATTTCTAGAAACATTAGGAACATTTCACTAATGTAAAATATGAGAAATGACGTATTGTTTTCAAGTGCCCAAGCACCCATTTCTCATTTAGTTGATACTTTATAAGGTTATGTAGCATGAAATAAAAAAATAAAAAAAGTATTGATTCATGATGGATAAGTCCACATCAACTTGTTAATTTTGGATCCAATTCGGGATTTTCCTTTGTAAGTATTATTAGATTCAACAATAATAGCATTTCCCAACATACCAAATGCATATATATTACTGCTCTTGAATGCTCTGATAACATTAACTCTACTATTGTTGATCAGTTGTCTGAGCGGTATTCCTAGTTTATTGCTCTTCAGAGGCAGAATGCTTCTCGTTGGGCTCAGCGTGCTCATATGGACTGGCTTAATAATGGTGATCAGAACACTACCTTTTTTCACAATAATGTTCGTTTGCAGTCTCATTATAATACCATCACTCAAATTTTAGATTCTTTTGGCAATTATATTACTGACCGCTCTGATATTGAGAACAGGTTCCTATCTTTCTATTCTAATTTATGGACAGGCTCTTCTGATCTCAGATTACATGACACCTTTAATGCGCTGCCTTATGACCTCCCAACCCTCAGTGATGTTGATGGCCATTACGTTACTCGGGAGCTCTCCCTGGATGAACTGTATACCACTCTTTCTGAGCTCCCCCCAGGTAAGGCACCTGGTCCTAATGGTTTTAATGCTGAGTTTTACCGTTATTTTTGGACCGATATTGGTGATCATCTTTTTAAAGCTTTTAGTTTCTTCTTCACTAATTCTGCCATGCCGATTTCTTGGGGCATGACTTTCGTTGTGCTTATTCCTAAGATCAGCAACCCAAGTTTGTCTCTGACTGTCGCCCCATATCCCTTTGCAATGTCTGCTTTAAAATTGTTACCAAGATTATTGCTAACCGGCTTAAGTCAGTTCTCCCTAAGCTTATTAGCTGTGAGCAAGTTGGCTTTGTTTCCGGTCGTTGTCCCTTCGATAATATAATTGCCCTTCAAGAGATCGTTCATTCTTTAGTGCATGACATTCATGGCCCCCCTAGGATGATAATGAAAATAGACATAGAGAAAGCTTATGATATAATTAGCTGGAATGCAATTCTTGCCACCTTAGCTAAGATGAACTTTCCTAGCATCTGGATTTCCTGGATCAGAATTTGTCTCAATTCCAGTACTTTTTCTTTCCTTATTAATGGTTCTCCCTCTACCTGAATTTCTTCCACGCGCGGTGTTCGTCAGGGTGATCCTATATCTCCTTACCTATTCATTTTAGTTTCTCAAAATCTCTCTTCCATCCTGAAGTTTGCTTTGAGAACTATTATGATCCCTGGTTTTGATTCTAATCTTCCTTACAATTTTAATCATTTAATGTACGCTGGTGATCTAATTCTCATATCCCAAGCTTCCAGAAAAGTCTCCAAAAACATCAATCTGTGCTTGAACATTTACAATCACCTTATTGGTCAAAAAGCTAATATTTCTAAGTCTGCGATTTATCTTCCATCCTGGTTTAATAGTAGGGTTTCCAAGAGCATCTCTTCCATTATTGGTTTTAAACTTTCCACCTTTCCTATCAATTACCTTGGTGTTACAATTTCCCCTAAGAGACTTGGTATTTCCTACTTTAAACCCATGGTTGATAAAATCTCTCAAATGTGCTCTAGATGGAAACATTATAAACTCTCCTTGGCTGCTAAATCCATTCTAATCAATTCTTCCATTCTTGCTGTGCCTATTTATTACCTCTCCATTTATCCCATTCCAGATTCTATCCTTCACGAAATTACTAAACATGTTAGGAACTTCTTTTGGCATAAGGGTGGCAATGGAAAGGGTATTTCAGCTGTGTCTTGGAAACGTTTGACTGACATTAAATCTGAGTGGGGCCCTTGCTCTTAAGAACCTATTCATTGCTAATCATTCTCTGAAGGCTAAGTTGGTCTTCAATTATGTTAATTCTGAAGATTCACTTTGGGTTAACATTGTTAGAAGGAAATATGGCTGGCTTAATTTGTGGATTAATGTGGCTCCGCCTAAATGCTCCTGGTTTTTTAGAGGCTTATACAAGACTGCGTTAATTTTGAAGCCTTTCATTTGGATCAAAAAGGTTAATCCTCCTTGTACTTCACTGCTTCATGATCCTTGGTGTGGTGACATCCCCATTGCTTTTAAGCCAACTTTCATTAATATGGACATTGATTTAAAAACTCTTAACTGTGATGATTTATGTTCTAATGGTAGATGGGATTTTGCTCGTCTTTACTCTCTTTTTGGTTCATCTATGGATTTGTTTCTTTCAAACTTGGGTCATATTGATTCTTCTTCCCAGAATTTCTGGGTCTGGTCCCCTAACCATAACAAAATTAAGATTGCTTTAGCTGTTTACCACTTTTTAAACAATAGAGTTGTCAATCTTCATCCTTGTTTTGGTTGGAAGTATCTTTGGTCTCTCAAAGTTATTCCCCGGGTAAAATTCTTTCTCTAGCTTACATTCCACGGTAGATTGGCTACCACTGATTTTTTACATTCTATCAACCTGGGGCCACATAGTAGCTGTGTATTCTGCAACCTTGTTTAGGAATCTTCTGAGCACCTTTTTCTTGATTGTTGCAAAACTCGGGGTGTTTGGGATTTGGTCTCGGTTGCAGTTGGTAAGAATATCTCTTTTTCTGCTGGATTTGTTTATGGTGAATGGCTTTTCCCCAGGTATTTTGCTATGAGAATTAGAGTCATCATTGCCTTGGTGGCTTGGTTTCTTTGGAAAGCCCGATGTGATGCCATTTTCAGATCTATCAAGCCTAATTTTCAAGTTATTTCAATCAAAGCTATCACCTATGCCAATGCTAATCTTAGATCTTCCATGAATTCTTTTTGCAGGAGACTGATCCTTTCCAATTTTACTAGCTCTGACGGTCTCATTCTCCTTTTGATGGCTTCTTGAAATGCTACGTACCAGGTTTGTAGTGGGGGTTTTTAGTTGCTTCGCCTAATTACAGTATTCTCATTGCAGGTTGGCTCCCTTTAAAGGCTGAATCCCAACTTGAGGCTGATATTCTGACATTGGTTGCTGCTCTTAACGTTGTCATTTCCATACCTTTGCAAATTAGCAACATCCTAGTTGGCAATAATTCAATCTTGAAGCTTATCCAGTCTGTTGATCCTACTTGCTCTTGGCGTCTCTGCTCGAGTCTTGATCACTTGAAGAACCTCTTTGCCCGGGCTAGCACGCCTCGATTTACTTCTATCCCACGGTTGTTGCTTCGTGTCCTCAGCAAGCTTGCCGATTTTGGTCGTAATCTTCATCAACTATCTCTGTTTCACTCTGGTCGGGAGTTACCTCAATGGATCATGAAACATATTTTAGACCTGGGATTTACTTTTGCTTAGCCTTGCACAGTTGGTGTTTGTTGGTCTCCCCAGTTTTAGTTTCAGTTGTTCTAGCTTCTTTTCTATCTTTCTAGCTTCTTTTGTACTTTGGTTTTTTAGTTCAATAAAGTTAGCCTCTTTGGCTCCTTTTTTTCAAAAACATACCAAATGCATATTTGTTAGATTTAAGATAATTCTTTGAAGATGAAGAGATATCAAAGAGACATATTACTTTCTAAGTAAATCCTTCCCCCATATAGTTCAAATCTTTATAATAATCCACAAGACACTGGAATGAACTTGTTAACCACATTTTCTTACTAGCTCCTATTATTTCATAATGAGACAACCAAATGCCTCTTTGTGCTCACCCCCCGGCCACCATGTTAGGTACTTGCAATTGATAATCCAACCTCAGTACAAAAATAGGTTTTTTTATAAAAACAAATTATTTTTACTGAAGAGGCATCTAAAACAAAATAACTATATTTTCAGTTTTAAATTATCATTCATTTTTTAAATTTTAAACAGGTGTAAGGTAGCTAGTAAAACTTTTAAAATAAAAAAGATTATGATAAGACAATCTTACTTTTTTATTAAGATTATTTACTCACATTAATATACATTCTCTTTAAAATAATTTTATTAAATAAAACAAGGTAAATTTGAGAAATACGTAATTAAATTTTATAAAATTATTAAATGCAACAAATTATTTTTAAAAATTCCTTAAAATGGTGGACAATTTGAAATTCTTTACTGTATACTTCCGAGATTCCATTGCCCTAGATGCTGTTAAAGTGAGAGCATTTTAATTCTTGCTTTGGTGTACTTCTGTTTTTGCTGTGATATAATAAATTGCAGTGAGTTGATATTAAAAAAAAATGTCATTTATAGTTTCACATGTGTATGAACCTTTTCTAGGATTTTGGCCCACAAAGGCCAATGTATTTATGGGCCACTTATAGAAATTGATCTTCATTTATGAAACAGGAAGTTTGGGCATGTTTCTTGAGCATGTTTTTCCAATTTTTTTTTTAAAAGATGGATAAACCACTTCAAATTATATTAAAAAAAAAATACAAAAGTCACTAACCACTAGATGTGGTAAGAAACAACAAAAGAGGAACAATAAAAAGGGGAGAAGCCCCCAAAAGTGCTAACAACTCAGAACCTAGCCAGAGCCTGAAACATGCGTCTCCTCAAAGGTCCGAGTCTCACTACAATCCTGCACACAAGGACCAAGGAACTCCAGACTTCTTCTAACGGTGCTGATATCTTCCTCCATCTTCGTTATTATAGACCCCGCCCTCTTAAATAAATTTAAATTACTTTTAGTTAAATTTATCTATTTATTTATATTTTAAAGGGAGATCCTTATCTTATCCCAGCCTCCCGGATCTGATTTATGGTTCGTAACGCCCGAGCGAGGATCTTCACGTTGTTTTTTTTAAATAAAAGGAGAGTAGAAAACTGGAGGAAACCCTACCTCCTCTCGTGTCGTGTGGTGACCTTGGCTGCAGGCTCTTGATATTTTTCCTGTTGAATTTTGGGACGAGAAATCCAAGCTAGATGCTTGAAATTTAAATTGTGGTTGTGAGATCTTGCTTATTCTCATTCTTAGTTTCCACTCCATAGATTACCCTAAGGAATTTGATATGTATTCATTAGTTTTTTTGTTTATTCATTCATTTATTTATTTTGTTTAGTATCTTGTATACATCCATCATGTTTCCCATTTATGTGTATAGGTTATATTTTCATGGTTTCTAATATTTGTCTTGGACTGGTGTTAAGCTATTATATACCTTGGCCTTTAGGATGTATATTTTTTTGATGACCATGTAGGTCATTTGTACTGTTATGTATTTTCTTACAACCATGCAGTATGGTCATGTGCATCCAGTATACCTCTTTCACAAAATTGGTGAGCTTATAATTTGGGGTTTTGATGTTTATGCACATGCTTTATGTTTGTTAGGGCTTCCTTCGAGTGCTTGATTTTGATAATTTGATTTGGAGTCTTGGAGTTGGGAGACATTTAGGTAAGTATCCACATATAAATTATACTACGTATATAGACCTTTTGAAACTAGATAAATTTGTGAAAATCAGTATTTTATTTATTTATTTTGTGATAATTAGGTTTCTGTTTATTGTTTATATAATTAATACTATTTTCAGAATTATTTTAATTTATTTAATATTTCAAATTGATGATATTCTTTAGAATCTGAAGTGTTTACATGTGCGGTGCAATCTTGATTTTGTTAAATTTTGAATTTCAAGATAATTCATTTAAATCCTGATTTTTTTTTTCTCTTCTGAAATTTGATATCTTCTGAATTTCATATACTGTAATGATTTATGATTTTTTTAAAATTTCTGAATTTCGGATATTTGTTTAAATTGTGAATAATTCATGTGCTTAAAGTTCAGATTATGTATTTATTTATTTATTTTGAATTTCATGTATTTATTTAATTTTTTATTAAAGAATATTATTATTTTTATTATATGTTCATGTTTGTATTCCATTAACTGGTGTATTTTGATATGACAAAAATGGGATTATGTTACTGTAAATTCTTGTACTTTGCTTGTTTTGAATTTTGGTTAGTTCATCGTTTTGTGAATATAAAGTACTTTGATATAGAAACTAGTTCCAAACTGACTATGCAATAACCCTGTCACTGGGGGTTAAACACTGACCGTGTCGACACGTACTTTGTTGTAGAAACTATAGTTTCCCACCGCTTGCCGTCGGTGAAGAATGTCGGGCTTTGATAATTTTGGTTCGTGTCACCGAGGGTAAAAATATGGCTTTTGATAATTTTGTCTCGGGTCACCGAGGGTAAATATATAAATTTTTCGATTTTGTATTGCCAATAGTTGTTTGGGGGACCTATATGCTTAGTGTTTTACATTGGTGTTTACTTGAAACAAATTACATTTATTATTTTGCATTTTCAACAAATTATGTTTTTGGGTGACTGATCCCTATATTTTTAGTGGTGCTTACTGGGCTGTCAAGCTCATAAATATTGTTGTTAATATTTTTTTTCAGATCAAGAGTAAGGGTGAGTGACGGATAGCTTAGCAGGGATCGTTGGGTCACCGTCAATCTTATTAGCATGTAATAAGTCCCGTTTGTTGTGGGCATAGGTTTTATTTAAATAAAGTTGTATTGACTGTGCAAACATTTAGTTATTTCTTTTAGTGTTGAACTTTGTTCTTGTTTCTAGTTTTGCTTCTCTGTTAGGTTTTGTGATTTTGAGAACAGGTTTTGAGGCCTTGCATGCCTACTGGGCCTCGGCTTGGTTGGTATGTGGCCATTTGTCAGTGCACTAAGCCTAGCGAGCCGGGTTCGGGGCGTGACAGTTATATGTCCCTCTTCCCCATCGTCTCCTCTCATCACCTTTTTCTTGGTTGATCTTAGAGGTTCAGCAATGAAACGGGCCTCCTCATTGAAACGTGAGGATGGCTTTTTCTTCCTCTCACTTTTTCGGTGCTACGGGTATGCCCCCCTTGCAACTGATTCTGATCCCCCATGCAAGTCTGGCAATAACACCTTGAGATTCCTCTCAAACTCCGAGATCGAATCATCCGATTCATAATTGCTATTAGAGGTCACAATTACGGCCGATGGAGAATGCAAATCTACCAATGACGAGGACGTACCTTCCTCCTCAATAACAGGAAGACCAACACTGGGCCACAGGGTCCACCCACCTGCTATGAATTCCCAGGTGAACCCTACCAGGGAGTCAAACTTGGCCTTGCTACTTCATCTCTAAAATTTATCTTCTCCAAAATTGAACCTCCAGTCCCATTACAGCTCAAGGATACACCATTCCCGGTATCAATCCCCGAAATCTTGGTTGTCGGCCCATCCCTCGGCCCAGAAACCATCTCTGTCTCCCCAAAAATCTCCTCCCTTACTTCAATAACATTAAAACCTACCAAATGCACACAACCCAGCTCACGGCCTATTTCACTCTCCTTGTTAATTAATTGTTGCTCCCCACTAGGCACCCCAACCGGCCCAGACGACAACAGATCGGCCCAACCTCCATAGTATCCCTAAATTGTTGTTTATCTGAGCAGCCACGGCCCAAATTTTTTTAGTTTAAATGAAAAATTTTTAGGAAATATATTTTCATACTTATTTTAAAAATATTTTCTTCCATTGGAGACGGTCGTCCAAAAAACCACTAATTTTTTAGTCAACGGCCTTGTGGAAAATAGTTAGATACATTTAATACCTTTTTATCTATTTATTACAGTACAAAATACTATCATGTATTTAAATTATATGTTGATTAGGATCGAAAAAAATATATTAAAAAATTTATATTTGGTTTTTATACCTCACAAAAAATACTTCTATTGCTCTTGTACCTGCGTCCTCAGTTATTCTGCAGAGGAGGGGGCTAATTATCTCCAAATTAGTTGCTAGTACTCAGTCACGATCTGGGCTCACTTCGTTGTGTTTTTCTAGGCAGTTCCCCCCTCCACCCAGTCTGAGGCTTGGTCCCCTTGGGTATTGAAGGGGGTGCCTATCACTAGACCTTTGGGGCTTCTACTTGTTAGGGTCATCTGTTGGGTCATTTGGGCTGAACGCAATAGTCGTATATTTTCTTCGATAGTTGTTGATATTTTTTCCAATATCTGTAAGATTGACTCTTTGCTTATTGCTTGGATCAATGCACCCTCCGATTTAGCTAGGGCTCACTTCAACGAGTCTCTCTCAATGATCAAGCGCAACCTTGCTTTTGCGGGAAAACGGATTCTAAATTGACTTGCTCCGCCCCCTACGGCTAGTGAGCTTGTCACGCCCCCATCTATGGCGCCACCATAGTCGCTACTTGTTCTTTCATGGGCGGATGTCTCCCCCCTCCCCCCACCCGCTTACTGGTTTTTGTTTTGTGTGTTGTTTTCAATCTCGTGTTTCACCTCTGGTGACATGCCGCTGGCTGGTTTTTGTTTTGTGTGTTGTTTTCTGTCTTGTATTTCACCTCTAGTGACCTACCCCATTTTCTATTGTTTATTGTTGTTGTTGTTGTTTGTGTCTGTCATCCTCTCTTTTGTATTTTGATTCCCGCTTTGCAATGCATTTGCGATTGATTCACTTTCTCAAAATTTATATATATATATATATATATTGCTCTTGTACCCAAATTACAAAAGTTCATACTATAAAAAAATGTATTTATCTAGAAATCTCTTACTTGGTTGACTTTCTCATTTCCCTATAGTTTTTTATATATGGATAAACTACAAAACATATCAAAAAAATAATAATAATAACAATCGCATAGGAGATAAGTTATACAAAAAAATAAAATAAAATAAAATAAAGAGGTAAATTATACATTAGTAGTCAAGAGAGATAAAAGAACAAAAAAAAGAAAAAGAAAAAAAATCACCTAGAACACCAAAATATTGAGCGACCTGAAAGTGAGGAGGAACTACTACAATGACTAAGGGGCTATTTGGTTGCCTGTAAGTAGCTGTAATTTAACTGGTTTTACATGTAAAATGTTGTTTGGTTTGCTGTGAAATGTGTTTTACATGTAAAAAGTTTTACAGTTTTGTGTACTTTTATTGTATTTCAACTTACAGCAAAATTTAATGTAAGTTAAAATGCAGCAAAACCTTTGGGTTAAAATCAACCTTCTTCACTCTCTACATTATGTATAAAAAGTAAAGGAAAGCTTTCATGGTCATCAATTGGTAACGTATTTAAACTTATAGTTATTTATGTTTTATTTAATTTAATATTTTATTTAAAAAATACCACTTTTTATTTAATTTTAATTATGAAAATATTTTTATTCATGCAGTTAAAAAATATTGCATGTTTTTTATTTAATAAATTATCATTAATTAATTAATTTTCTTACATTAGTGTTAGTAGTAAGAGTTAAATCAATTAATTTTTTGACATAAAATTAAAAAATTAAAGATATTACATATTTTTTAAAATTTAATAAATGATTGTTAAATTAATTAATTAATTAATTCTCTTACATTAATTAATTAATTTTTTTCTTTGATAAAGTGGATAAACCACAAATGCATTAAAAAGAGGAACAGTACAAAGAACCAAAACAAAAGAGGGGAAGGGGCTCCACCCAGAACAGACAACATAGCAGAGAAACAGACCAAATAATAGAACCACAAGAGGTGGGACAAGGCAAGCCACAAAACAAGATAGCTAGAAGGAGAGAGGGACTCCTCCTAGACCAGACAGCACATCAGGAGCAACGACTAGCCCGAGAGATCATCATGCACGTCAGGAACCTGCTCCTCACTGGACGAAGGACCTGAGAACTGAATGAAGCGCCTTACCGCAGAAATAGACTCCTCCAACTTGTACAAGTCTCTAGCCGGAGCCGCTGGAATCCACGAGAGAAACATGTAACAAATTTTCAGACATAAGGCAAGCACAAAGATACAAACTGAATTGAAAACATTGTTATTTCTAGCAAACCAAATCTTCCAAATGACCGCTCTAGCAACCAACAAACAAGGGAGCCTAAGGGGGGCCTAAGATCTCTAATCCAGTCATCCCAAAGATCTACACTGGACAAGGGGGATCTCTGGAAATCAAATAAAGAAGCAAGGCGGTGCCAAATCTCCTGAGCCACCGGGCACGTGAAGAAAAGATGGTCCACCGACTCAATATCCGAGAAACAATGAAGGCACGTTGTCGTAGAGGAGAAATTACATCTCCTGCTAAACAACTTGTCCAGCGTGAGGATCTTTTTATCCCAAGCAAGCCAACAAAAGACCGAGATTTTACGGGGGACAAAGCACTCAAGGATCAACGGAGTAATTTTGCATCGCTTTCCCCGGTCGATAAGGAATCTATAAAAAGATTTAACAGTGAAAGAGCCGTCCACCGTCAGCTTCCAGGACTTCTGATCCTGGTCACCCACCCTAGAGGAGGAGGAGAGATTAGATCTGGCCGCAATCAGGAACGGGTCCTGAGACATATCCCCTGAGAGGAGGTTACCGAGAATCTCCTTAACGGTGGCACAAGAGTTGGCAGCCAATTGAAACTCTTCACCCCAGCGGAATCTGAGCGCGCAACCCTCCATCCAATTGTCGAGCCAGAAAAGCGTGGATTCACCGTTCACGACCACAGATCGAAGGCAGGCGCTAAAAGCCTCCAGGGACTAGTAAAGACCTTGCCAGAAGAAAGAGCAACGACGATGGCGAGACAAAGACAGGTTCCACCTGGGGTACTAGGAGAAATAGTTATGCAGAACAGGTGCCAGACCACACCAGGACGGGTTTATTAGAACTTTCCACCACCATTTCCCAAGCAGGGCGCTGTTAAATTCTACAAGATTGATAATACCCCAACCACCTTGCTCACGAGGGAGGCACAATCTCTGCCAACTGACAAGACGACACTTAGGATGGTCAATATCCGGTCCAGACCAGAGAAAGTCTCTCCTAATACGATCAATCCTGTTGGAAACCCACTTAGGCAGGCGGACAATCGACATCCAATAAGTAGGTAGCGCAGAAAGTACAGAATTGATAAGTGTAAGCCTGCCACCTAAAGAACGAAAGTTCGCTTTCCAAGAGGTAAGCCTAACATGGATTTTATGGATGAGGACCTCCCAGTCCTGTCTACGTGGCCTCCTCCCAGCAATAGGGACACCCAGATAGGAGATTGGGAGGACATCCGCTGAGCAGTTTAATGTATAGATATTAGACAAATTGGGAAGGACGCCAAATCTCGTGGAGTACAAGCACGTTTTATTGGAGTTGATAGCCAAACCAGAAATGCCTTCAAAGAGAACAAGGATTAATTTAATGATCCTAAGGTCCTCTGCCTCTCCAGCAGTTAAGATAATTAGGTCATCCGCGTATTGAAGATGGCAAGCACGACCCTGGTTACCAAGTGGGACCCCAAAGAGGACACGAGAATCAAGGGCCTGATTAAACATAGTGCTCAGAACATCGGCCGCTAGTACAAAAAGAAGAGGCGACAACTGGTCCCCCTAATTCTCTTACATTAGTTAAATAAATAAATAAATAAATTATTTTTAATCATAAAATTAAAGCATATTACTTAATTAGATGATTTTACGAATAATATTAAATTACTTGTACTACTGAGTAATAATGGGGCTAATCTTACCATTCTATTTGCATAGTGATTATACCCTCAAGTTACATCAAATCAAATAATGAAAAAGTAAATACAACATTTCTAATTACAACAAACCAAATCAAATCAAATAATAGAAAAGTAAATACAACATTTCTAATTATAACAAACCAAATAAAAATTATACAATTTGAAATATAGCATTTTCACTTACATGTGATTTTACTTATACTGTAATTTCACTTGCAGTAAACCAAACAATCCCTAAAAGAAAAAAGGTCTTCCATTAAACAATTGCCTAAGGGGTTTGTCCATCATAAACAACACCATCAAGCTCGATCCTCAATAGCCTTATATTGGGGGCCATGATTGTACTTGTAGCCTTGCCCCCTTTGGAGGATGAGCATAAGACATCCTCCTTGATAGTTACCATAGATCCTTTCAGCTCAATTTTTTTCGATTATGAAATGTCGATAAGTAAAAAAAAAACCATTTAGTCAATTTTAATTAAAATAGAAATAAGCAAGAGAAGTTAAGATATTAAATACGTACTTATTTTTTCCAACAAAATATTCTAAAAATTATGCAAATAAAAAACATCTCGGTGTCCCCACAGTTAGGCTTGAGATCGAATCTCCAGAATTGTTCAAATCTTGTACATTGAGGTTGGGAGCCTAGAAAAATCAAGTATGTGGTAAAAATGATTCTAGATTTGAGAAGCAAAGTGGCAAAGCATGAACATGATCGATCAAAGACTATAAGCAAGATTTTGTTGTTTCAAAGCTAATAAAAACTATTAACTTTTGAAGGTCATGGACTCATTTCTTAGGATTTTTTTCCTATTTATTTTATTTTATTTTATCATTTTTGTGTATAACACGATTCATTCTAAATTAGTTATGCTCGTCTCCTATTCTGCTAATCTTTCACCTTATTACTTGGAAGAAGGTGCAAGAACTTGAAGATAAAAAATTGAAAAAAAAAGGACTTAATATATACTTGATTAATGATCACAAGCTTTGAAAAAATCAATATTCTCTGTTAAACATTATTTCTAGACTTGAAGACTGGCAGGTTTAGTCCATTTTGTGGGGCCTCTTGAGACTTCCATGCACCTTCTATGTGCATCATTCATGGCTGATTAATGGCTTCAATTCTTCTGAATGCTTTCTGAATTTTTCTGGTCATTGATGCGAACTTAGACTTCTCAATGGAATTCACATGTAATTTTTTTTGCAATGTGGTTCATATTTTTTTATTCAAATGACTATAATGAAAACAATATTGATTTTTTTCCAAAAACATTTGGGTTCATATTATTGGATAACAAGATTTGGCAGGTGACCAACTTGATTAAACTAATTGGCCAAATGATATGGGGAGTGTTTCTCATTCATCATACCTTTTTCCCTTAATTTAAGTTTGACTTAAGTACAACATTGATTTACAAGTCATGCCTTGGCATGGTTTTGAATCAATATATATATATGTCTATGAAGATTTGGTCTTTTTGTTTGATTGATCCTTATCTTCGTTTGCCTTGGTTTTGAAGGTTGGTCAATTAATATAACAACAGCATCGATTCCTTGTAGACTTATGAACATGACTAATGACTAATGGGGATCAAAAACAATAAAAGCATGCATGGCCATGTTATACTTGCCCAACAATCATTCAATTGCATGTGTTATGAATTGAGCTTTGGATTCATTCATCCAATGGTCATCTCCAACGTCATTTTTTTTTTTCACATTTTTCTATTATTATTTTTTCATAATTTCTCCCATAAGAAAATCATACATTTTGGACAATAAATTGGTGCTACAAATAATGAGTGATTTTTTTTAACTTTATAAAAATGAGCAATTCAACATATGCTTTAAGAGAAAATTTATTTATTGCAGTTAATAATGTATTACTTTATTGACATCAACTTCTTTGCATGTGAGCCGAGAATCAAATTTTGACCATACTCCTCAAATATGTTTGTTTTTGTTTTTGTTTTTTTATTTTTGTTTTTGTTTTTTTTGAGAAAGGTGACAAGCGCCGGAACCAAGAGACGAACACGTGGGGAGCCGCACTCACCACCGAACAGTGCCCTCATCTTGCGTGAGATGGGGATCGAACTCGGGGAGCCACGCTCGACACTCGAGGCGAACACCCTATGCAATGGACCGATGCCAATAGATAAAATGGTCTTTGGCCTCCTCAAATATGTGATTTGTCCACAATTGTACTCAAATAATAATAATAATTATTATTATTATATAAATCAGCCTATTTTTATAAATGTAGCTATGCAAAGATGAACACCTTGAAATAAATAATAAATTGATATTTGGAGTTCATCATGATTTGTAATTATCCTTGAATATCAAAGTTGTATATTTTCTTCTGTGGATTATTCGCTTCTAAGTCCTCATTATTATTTTTATTTTATTTTTCAACTAATTCATGGCTCATTTTAAAAAAAAAATTATATTTCCCCCATAGAACTAGGGGTGTAAATGAGCCAAGCTATTCATGAGCTACTTGAGATCAGCTCGGTCAATACTTGAATTCGATTTGATTTTTCACGAACCGAGCTCGAGCTTCTCATTTATGTTATCGAGCCGAGCTCGAGCCCAAACATACTCATCTCGTGAGACTCGCGTGCCTAAACGAACTTATATATATATAATATTAAATTATTTATATATTAATTACAAAAATATATAATTAAATAACTATACTAAATTGCTTATATTATACATATATTATCTTAATTCGAGCTTAAACGAGCCGAGCTCAAGCTACTTGAGATTTTTAGCGAGCCGAGCTCGAGCATAAAAAAAATGGCTCGAACGAGCTCGAGCCTTCGAATAATATATTCAAGCCGAGCTCGAGCCTGGTGATACTCGGCTCGACTCGGCTCTCCTCATTTACAGCCCTACATAGAACTAAGCATTCTCCACACCACATATTAATTTATTGGTTTTTATGGTCCTCATATAATTGCACCTGTTTTAGCCAACTAGCTTAATAAAGAAACCATCTTTCCCACTAGCTAGTGTTGGTACATTATGGCCCCATATAGAGCTAGCGTGTTTGATTCCGAAAGCCAAAATTAAGTACATTCTATTGCGATCATGATGCTTCTCAATAAATTAAAGGCATATACATCCTATATATAAATAAAGATATATATATAGACCATGAGTGTGATCCATGATTGGGTTGCATGGAAAAAGCAGCACTAATGTGCAATGTAAGATAAGGTATAAACCCATGCATCTGACCACTGTCCCAACAAGCTGAGCCATGACCTGCCTTTGACATCAACTAGAGCTACAACTTGGACTTCATCCGAATCAAAACCGCATTATTTGAAAACTTTGTCTTTATTAATAATACTATTTATTTATTTTTTTCCATACTAATCATGGTCTATTTGTTCTAATAAGATTATTATTAGTTTTATTATATACATTGGACTGTATCTAATCACACGTGCTTAGTAACAAAATTTATAAAAATATATTATTAACACTTGTTCAAAAGACATCTTGACCGGAGTTGTAATAGTTTGGTGAGATCAACTTTGGCAAATATTTTGTCCCTTAACAGTCACCATACTATTTTCAGACAAAATAAATTTTTTTTTTTTAAAAAAAAGTGAGTTCAGATGTTTACTATTAAGGTGGCGGCAACCCAAGGGAGGCTATCAACTACCATAATAACATTTAAATAAGAATTGAAAGAAAATTTTTTAGTCAAAACAACTTATAATAAATGTGTTCGGCATAAGTTAATATTTTTCTAGAATGTAGGATAAAAAAAACAAAGATGTATATATATATATATATATATATTATCTCTTCATAATATAAGAGTGATCTTGTTGGTTTGTCTCTAGACAAATCTTTAAATGGGACAAACCTTGAAGTGGAGGCATTTATCATTTATTATAAAATAAATAAATAAATAAATAGAGGAGTGATAATTAACTTCCCTTTAAAGTGATAATTAAGAATTTAACAGTGTTTAATAATAATGGTTGATGGTGGTGGCTAGTCCAAAATTAATAAAAAAAAAATCAATTTAAAATAATATATGTATAGCTATTAAAATTATATGATAGATTGAAATTAGATACGTCTATATATCAATATTATCAAAATGAACATGAATAGCACATAATTTATCAATCGCTTGATCAAATAGGTTGTAAAATATATAGTGAGACGAGTATCTTATTTTAAGTTTAAAAAATATAAACAAAAATTAAAACATCCCATTATTGAATAAAAAAGAAAATGAAATAACAACTATATATTTAACGGATCGGTGATATCTTTATATTTTAATTAAATTAAAATTTTCTTTAGATCTTGCGCGTCTAATAATTAAGGATATGTTGAAAAGTTGAATTATTTATTGTGGGGAAAATGATTAGGAATTGGGGACAAAATCCATTTTCCTTAGAACATACATTTTGTTGGGGCCCTTCTAATCCATGGAAAAGCATCTTTGGTGTTTTTAGGAAGGCAAGAGAAGAGAAGGTCACAAGGCATGGATCATCATCATCATCATCATCATCATCATGTTGACCATCCCTAGCTTACTAGCTATTCCGGTCCCACATCCTACTGCATGTGCTGTTGTGTGCATGACTATATATGAATCATTAATTGTGAGTGTTTATTGAGTGTGAGTGGGGGCCTAGCTAGTTAGCTAGTTAGCTTAATTAGGCCAGAGGTTTTTGGAAAATTTGGGTGGGAAATGGGAATGGGACTTGGGAAGCAATGTTTTAAGTTTGGGTGTGTTCATGGGTTGGGAAAAGAATAGAATACAAAGGCAGACAAGATGGACCCACTAAAGATATGGTGGATTTGGTGATTGTCATGGAAAGTGATTCGGATCCCAAGTGAGAGGTTGGAATGGAATGTGTATCCAAATCCAATTCACATCCCTTTTCTTTCTTTCTTTATTACTTGCACAAACAAAATAGCATATATTATTATTATTATTATTATTTCCTTATATTTTTCTAATAAAACAATACAATTAAATAATATCTAAGTCGGTAGATTTTGATCAATAATATATGATTTATTTATTTATATTTTAGTTTTAATATATTTT
Source organism: Dioscorea cayenensis subsp. rotundata (assembly GCF_009730915.1). NCBI lineage: Eukaryota > Viridiplantae > Streptophyta > Magnoliopsida > Dioscoreales > Dioscoreaceae > Dioscorea > Dioscorea cayenensis. The sequence continues at coordinate 556,253 of NC_052483.1, forward strand.
TTTAAGAGAAGGAAACATGCTTTTGAATATGTTGTTTGTGTTTTTTTATATTTTATTATAAACTTTTTTTGTTTCTTTTTCTCTGTATTTTATTTTTTAATATAAGTAGTTTATTTATTTTTAAAAAAATTTAATAAATAAACAAATATTCTTTGAGTATTAATGCCAAGTATGCACGCATGTTTGCTAGTAACAAATTTATAGATGCATACATGTTAATAGATTAATATTTTTGTGATTTATTTATTAAAAAAAATTATGGGATAGACAAAGATACAAAAAGCAATTTAAGTATATTATTATTGTTAGTTTATATATATATGTAAGTTATATAAGTTGATGGGTTGGTGACCTAATTGACTTAATTTGTTATTTATATATGTGGCTATGGGTGGACAAGAACACAAGCATGCAATGGCCTTTCCAGACAACATGGTCGGCTAAAACTTGTTATTATTGTATATATGTGTGTGTGTGTGTATTGTAGTAATATATATAAATATAGGAATAGAGCATGCACAACACTCAACCTTATCTTCTTCATCCATTCAATCTTGATATCTTTTTCTTTGTATCACTTCACAAAAGCTCTATGATTGCCACACAAGCTCTTTAAAGGATGGGGGAGGCACATCATCCCAAATCATTGGTGGGTCCATGAAAACATCCTGACATCACTTGCCTACGTGGAGCTCTCTAACTCTTGACACGTGTGCAGTCGGCATGCTGGACTGGTCCCACCAGCATTTTGGAAGGTGATGCTAGAAAGGGCATCCACTAGCAGCGTTTCATTCCCTTCCATTACTACTATTTTTTTCCTTTATTTTTTTCATTGTTAAGTACTCCAGTTGATTAATTATTTATGTAGTTAAATCCTCTAATCATATCATTAGATTTTGCCCTGTCGGGCGAGCTCCAAAGTCAATGCATATCTCTCTACTCTAAAGATAAATAAATAGTGCTAATACTAATATATGATATATATATAGTTAAAAAGTTCATGAATAATATATTAATTATATATATAAATAGCATTAATGTTTGAAATCTAAGTGCAGAGCCCACAGTGGATTCCTTTTTCCCTTTCCAACTAGACATAAAGATAATGGAGCCATCAAACCTTTGCTAGAAGTTTACGTCTTTTGCAGTGTCCACCGTCAAAGAAAGAGACAGAGAGAGAGAGAGAGAGAGAGAAGAGAGATGAAACTAATTAGATCTGATGAATAATCATGTCTAAGGACAAGCTTAATTAGCAGCATTGAAAGAAGGAACAAGGCATGTGTGTGTGTGTCCACCTGCTTGTTGGTTGTAACTAGGAAGTTTGAACACCAATGATCACATCCATAGACTTGCAATTAAGTACTTGTCCTATGATTGGTTCCATTCTTTATGAACCTTAATAATTAACCCATTTGAATGGTGCATTGCACCTCCTATATATCTCTTCTTCAAGTACTGATGTACAATGCCTAAGATCCTCTTGGATCCTTGCTTGCTAACTATCACACAACTAGACCGTGTCGGTGGTCTCTACATGATCCTATGTCATATATCTCCAAATTAATTTTTTTAATATTTTCTTCCATTTATATATATATATATATATATATATATATATTTGGTTTTTATTTTTATATTTTTATATATATAGAGTATAATAATTTAGTAATAATAATAATAAAGGGAAATATTTAGGGTTTTTAAATTTGTCAACCTATGTATGAAGTGTGCGTGTATGTGAGTGCGAGACATATTCCAACCTCCCATAATTCCTCCCATCAACCAATTCATTGCCCCCACTCATTCCTTCCTTTCCTTTGCTGACAATCATAGGCACCTCTCCTTTTTTCAATTCTCTCCCCTCTATATATCCATCTCTATCTCCTTCCTTCTCCTTCCAACCATATTATATATTATTGTTATTATTATACATCAAGCTCATCAACCAAACAATTAGCTCATGGACATGGCTCATCAAAATGATCTTATCTGTGACACTGGCCTTGTTCTTGGCTTAGGCTATGGAAGGAGATCAACTACTAGTTATACCACTACTACAACTGCTACTGCAACTACTGCTACTACTACCACTACTACTACTACAAGGTCATCATCTCACAGGATGTCACCGGCGCCGGCAACGAAACTCACTTTGAGCCTTTCAGATGATGCTTTGGGTCTGAAGATGGATGCTAATAATGATGGTAAAACAACTAGAGTTTCCTCACCTCATAGCACCCTCTCCTCCTTCTCCACTGCCTACCATCCAAGTGTGAAGAAGGAGAAGGACATGGTCAGCGAGGAAGCTGAGGTTGAGAGAGTGCTCTCTTCCAGAGCCAGTGATGAAGAGGATGGCGGTGGTGCCAGAAAGAAACTCAGGCTCACAAAGGAACAGTCTGCTCTCTTGGAAGAAAGGTTCAAAGAACACAGCACCCTCAATCCGGTACTCCATCTAAACAATATTAATCTTTTCATGAATATATACAATCCATGCATATATATGTATATATATATATATATATATTCACAGATCTAGAGAGAGAGAGAGATAAATCTTCTGATATGAGTTTTGTCTTTTTTTCTCTTCAGAAACAAAAGCAAGCTTTGGCAAAGCAATTGAATCTTCGGCCTAGACAAGTTGAGGTCTGGTTCCAGAACAGAAGAGCCAGGTTTGTTAAATTAATATATATTTGTGATTAATTGATTACTATCCATGCAGGAGCTAGCTAGCTAGTTCTTCACGTGTATATATATATATATATATATGCACTCATAGAAACTGATCAAGGATATATGCATGCAGGACAAAGCTAAAACAAACAGAGGTGGACTTTGAGCTTCTGAAAAGGTGCTGTGAAACTCTCACAGAAGAGAACAGAAGGTTGCAGAAGGAGTTGCAGGAGCTGAAAGCTCTCAAGTTTGCAACCCCACTCTACATGCAACTCCCTGCAGCCACCCTCACCATGTGTCCCTCTTGTGAGAGGATTGCCGGAGCCAGTGAAGCCACCAAGGGACTCGCCGGAGCCGGCACCGGCGCTGGTGTTGGTTCTAGTCCCTTTGTTATAGCTCCTAAGCCTCACTTCTTCAATCCCTTCACTCATCCAGCAGCTTGTTAGCCAAAGGAGCAATATTCCAGTTATCCAGATCAAATAACACACCCACACCCAGCAGTCTGGTGTTTTTTTTCTTCACTTGGGGCTTGGGAGTTGATAATTAGTCATGATAATTATTAATTATTAAGAAGATTAGCTAGCTAGTTGGTTAGTCTCGCTATTAACCCCCCATATGATGATTGTTAATCTATACTCTTACATGTGTGTGATTCTAGCTAGCTCTATGTGTGTGTGTGTGTGTGTGTGTGTGTGTGTGTGTGTGTATCTTTCTTTGATTAATTTATATGTATCAATGTATAGAGATGGATGAATGAATGAATATATTAATACATAATATTGTTGTAATTATGTTTTGTATTATTATTTTTATTATTAATCTTGAATTAGTACAAGTGCATGCCAAGAAGAAGGTGGTGTATTTTCTTGATGTCTGAAAAAAAGAGCTTGTTTGGGTTCAGGGCACGTGAATGTGTTTGTGGATCAGGGGAAACAATGGAGGCGAGAAAAGGTCCAAAGAAAGGGAGGAGTGGAAAGCGTGTGGGACAAGCAAGGAATGATGGGGTTGAACAAGTGATAGATAGATATATCAATAATTAATTATATATATTGAATTAAATTGATTGAAATAAATAAATAATTAATTAATTAATTGATTAAACATATTGTTTTATTTGAGAGTCATCAGTCATGCCATCTATCAATTTGTTATTCCAAATGAGAGTCTCAAGGAAGCACGTATTTGTACAATCAAAGAGGTTGCCTCCTTGAGACCCCACACCCAACTTCGATGACCCTTGTTGTCTGGTTCATGCTTTGCTCTTCTTCGCTTGTCCGGATGGTTTGGTTTAGATTGGATGAACAATCATTAGTTTATTTATTTATTTATTCTTATCAACAACTAATAAAACTTTCAATGTTCTCTTTTTGTTCTTTTTATAATTGTCTGTTTTCGTATCCTGATCTTTTTTTTAAATAATTTGCAACTTAATTTTTTTTTTAAGAGATCATGATTTCTCCGGTTTTATTAATAAAATAAGACTAGACAATCTAGCGTTAGAGCACTTTTTAAAAAGACAATATCTTGGCAGTAAATACGTCTATTTTTCACCAAAAGAGAAGAAAAATATTCAATATGTAATGAGTGACAAATTTAGAAACAAATTATTTAAATAAAAATACAAAAATAATAATAATAATAAATTGAATAATGAATCATGCTGTTGTTGTTGACGCTTATATAAATGCATGAAAACGTACAAGACGGAGGAGAGTATATGACCCGTGAATGTATTTGAAAACACAGCATGGAAGGTCACACAAATGAAATGATCCTAATTCATTAACAAAGGTGGCAATTAAAGGGGTTTAAACGTGGTCAGGGTCCACCATTGAAGGAGTCATGGCTTTGGAGTTATACCAACTCCCCCACATTAATTCAATATATATGACCATATATGCCATCGTACAATCATCATCATTATCATCAACCCAATATTATTATTATTACTATTCTTTCTTATTATTTCTTGGTCTATGTTTATGGTGGAATCACAACTCAAATGTCACTCTCTCTATCTCTTTTTCACACACACACACACACAACAACAACACACACGCATACACAGAAGCAGACTCACATCTGTTGCAATTTCCTTAGAGTCCAAGATTCTTGGCAATATGTATGTGGTCAGCCATGATCTCAGTGGGTGGAATGTTGCAGCACCTAATCATCTTCCAGACTTTGTTTCTCGCTAGGTGTGCACATGTGGTGCATGTCTCCAAACATATTCATCATTCAATGAATTGAATTCAAGTGAAATATATGTATGTCCATTCAAAGTGTCATGTGTATAATTTTTCTCTTTCCTCTCAAATCAATTTTTTTTCTTCCTCCTGAAATGAACTCATTTAACACCTAACTTCTATCAATGACTTAGTAAATCCACGTTTTTTTTTTTTAATTTTATTTTAGGTAAATGACTAACAATAAGCACCTTTCATGAGAGATTTTTCAAAGGATATGCAAATATAAAAATGCACCAATTAGAGTCGTTTATTGACTTCATAGATATTTATTAACTCTGTTAGATATCAGATGGCAGGACAATGAAAATCCATCACGTATATGCCTAGAATATTTACATTAACTATATTGAGCTAATAAGTCTTCCATACCATGTAACCTTGGAAAAAAGAGATATAACTCCTCTAAAAAAGTATCTATCCGAAACTTATTTAAAATAATATTATAAACAGTATCTTAGCTCGGAAATAATGTACAAATAGTACTTGTATATTACTTAAAGTACTGCTGCAATATCTACCTATCCATCTATTGTCCAAGTGACAAGCCATTACACTGGGCAGTGGTTGTCTACATGTTTTTTTTTCTTAATTTACCTATGTATTTAAATAAAAATTACCGTCAATACAGTATCTGTGCATCATTTCAAAGGAGAAAGATATATATCTTAGATATATATATATAATAAATCTGCATCCAAGCTTTTATATATCTAGCTTGTCTTATTCCGTTGATAATCCACGGTTGCTTACAAAGAAATACTCATCAAGCTTTGGAGTAGGACCTTCATGAATTGGCTTTCTTTGATGGTCCTTATCACAAGGTATTAGATGTTGATGATGTGGTTGCTGTTGTTTTTGTTGTTGCATGATCTTATCATCAATCAAGTGTAGTGAATCTATTGAGATATTTCATATTGTTTTACACCTTGTTTGATAGTTGCATAGAAGCCGCTAATTGAGTCCTAGAGTGTTTTGATGACAAGGAGACTACTAATATCATGAAAGGATGAAAGAAAAGGACATAATGTCATGGTCATTAATTAGCTAATACATATATATATATATATGGCAATAATAGATAATGATATTTTTGAACATACATCATGCATATACAAGATCAGGACCACAAATTTTAAGGGCTGTTTCCTTGATGGACTAATGTCATACTTGAACAACTTTATAAAGGTCCACCCAATAATTCCAAACTTGTGAGCAATGCTCAAGACTTTCAAAAGAGCATTATTTCTTAATGGAATCTGAGGCCATGTACAGATCATTGGTGGCATGAAAGCGAGAGTAATATTTGTCATCAAGTATTGAAAAGGATTTAGAACAAACATTGCACAAAGTTTTGCTCTTTTTTGTGGGTTTGAGGCTTGGCTTTAGAATGAAACTATTTATAAGATTAAACAAATTTGCAACTAATATGCCATTTTAATTAAATAGAAAACACGAGTACTTATTTATGGGGTCCAGTTGAAAACAGCCCTGTATTTATGGTGGCGAACCAAACAATACATTAACCTAACTTATTCCTTTTTCTTTACTCAGACATTATAGAATTTAGTTTCTAAAGCAAAAGTTATATAAATCAAGATAATAATCCATATACTATTATCCTGAAAACTTTAGAATATATATAAGTCAAGTTTAATCCTAATCACCTAAAGCAATTAATCAGCTGATCAATTGAATAGACATAAAGGGTACACTTGCTGACCTTCCTTTTCTTTTCCCATATGCATATAATTAAACGTGAATGCGCCATGTTTATTAATGAAAAGAAGATGCAGCACATGGAGTAGAAAATAAATTTTGACAAATATAAACTATTTGGTATGGATAAAAAAAATCATTGAAAAAGAAAGGTGTAAGTTTGAATAAAAGAAAAGATTCGATTTGATCAAATTCATCCCTATCTACTTTTCTTATAAAGACACAATTATTTTATATTTAATGAAAATGATATTTTTTTTATTTGGCTTAAACAATCTTCTGCCACAGGACTCATGAATTATACAGTTTAGAATTTTTTGAACATCAATACAAACCAGGTAATCAACATGATACAATGACTTAATTAACAAGGCGCAATCTCACTGGATTACTTTTAATTCAAATCACCCTCGGGCTTTAGGGTTTTATCCTTTTTATTTGTTTCTCTATGTTCTTCATCATGTCTGTGTTGTGTTTCTAACTTCTATCTTTTTGTTTTCTATTTGTATTGTATAACAGTCTTTACGCCTAGTGGATTATTTGTATAATTCTTCTATTATATTGTTGTTTTTTTTTAAAGGTGGATATACCACCACTATTAATAAAAACGATGAGCACAGATACAACCCTCAACCAAAAGAGACCACAAACTAAACAGCAGTCCACTAGCCATGGAACAAAACCAAAACCAGAAACAAGAACAAAACACAACCCTAACACCACAGAAAAGAACACCCTTTCTCTGCCCCCTGGTGACCAACTCTCAACTAGCCCATGATCTGATCATATGCCTCCTCGGCCCTCGCTCATTCCCCCAGTACTTCCTCTGTTGCAATAACTCCAGACTGCAACGAACTGTGGCAATGGAGTCATCAAACATCTCCTTGGTAATGTTTGCAGCGGCAATATCGGACCCAACACCTAGCCCAGTTTCAAACCCAACCGTTGAAACAAGTGTTGATCCAAGAAACAAACCACAAACAGAATCAACATTTGTTCCCGGGTCTAGCCCAACACAAGTAGCACAGCTCTTGACTTGTTGAAAGAAGCTTTCCAACTTAACACCCAAGGTCTTGCCCCTTCTCTGGCCCATCACACGACTCATTTCACCCAACAGCAAAGTACCCCTATGACTCAAAAACTCACTGTGCAAGAGCGGCTCAGGGCCCAAACACCAACTCAGCCTAACCTCTGAGTCAACATGTATGGCCATCTGAAACTTGGCCACGTCCACACGTAAATCCAAAGAGAGCTGTCTCTGCAAGAAAAATATATGCCTTTTCACCTCCCCCGACTTCATCACCTTGGTCTCCCAGATCTCGGACTCCGCAAACTTGTCAGAGGTCTCGATCTTAGCACTCTGCACCTTCAGAGACCAAACGCACCACAAGTCAACAAACTAAAGCCTCGAGCCCATCGCTCTTGATGTGTCAACCCTCGTTGGACGCACGCGCCCGGGAAATCGAGCTCTCTCCCAACTAACGGTTCCTTTCCGGTATCTGGGGTGGCTGCCGGTCGACAGCGCGTGAGGGACTGGCTCATCAATGACACTGTGGAAACAGTGCTCACCCACCATTGATGAGGCCACAACTCCACGATCGTGGAAACAAAGCTCCACCACATCCAGTATCTCCACCGTACGTAGCCAATATCGACAACACCACCGAGCTAACAAACTTGGGAATTCTCTCATCACGAGTCACAAAGCCACCTGTGCGAGAGCAAAGTTTCATCGCAACAGAGCCTTTCAAGAAATCCAGCACCGTGTTCTTCTTTTTCTCCTCCAATGCCCAGTGAGGGCGCCCCGCTTCACCTCAACTGATTTCTTGCTGGAGAAGAAGCACAACACGATCAACGTTAGGTCGATCTTACTCCCCACCCATTCGTTCTCCAGTCTCCTACGCAACGATAATCTATTCTTCACCCGATTCCCCCGAGCTAACAAACTTAGGAATTCTCTCATCACGAGTCACAAAAGCCACCTATGCGAGAGCAAAGTTTCATCGCAATAGAGCCTTTCAAGAAATCCAGCACCGTGTTCTTCTTTTTCTCCTCCAATGCCCAGTGAGGGCGCCCCGCTTCACCTCAACTGATTTCTTGCTGGAGAAGAAGCACAACACGATCAACGTTAGGTCGATCTCACTCCCCACCCATTCGTTCTCCAGTCTCCTACGCAACGATAATCTATTCTTCACCCGATTCCCCCGAGCTAACAAACTTAGGAATTCTCTCATCACGAGTCACAAAGCCACCTATGCGAGAGCAAAGTTTCATCGCAACAGAGCCTTTCAAGAAATCCCGCACCGTGTGCTTCTTTTTCTCCTCCAATGCCCAGTGATGGCGCCCCGCTCCACCTCAACTGATTTCTTGCTGGAGAAGAAGCACAACACGATCAGCGTCAGGTCGATCTCACTCCCCACCCATTCGTTCTCCAGTCTCCTACGCAACGATAATCTATTCTTCACCCGATTCCCAACTCTTTTTCTCATCCTTTTCTTATCAAGAAGAACAACAATAGGGCGAACACACTCCTTCATTTGCTTGCCGATCTCCTCCGGTTGGATATCATGAGTGAACCTCTGCTCCTCCATGGTTCCATCCCTCGATCCGCTCATCCACTGTGCCTCAGACCACGCCCACTTCTGTTTAACAGCTCTTCCTCGCAGTGTGAAATGAACAACAAGCAGCAACTCACTATCAACACCTGGAGCCACTTGATGATACATCATCTCCTCCTCATCCCAAGGAGACTGCTCCAACAGAGCCAACAACCCATCTTCATCCTCCGTCTCATCACCAAACATCCAGGGAAAATCTCTGACTTCATCATGAGCGGAAGACAAGATACCAACTGGAGCAAAGAAACCTAAGCCGTCCGACAAGAAGCAAAGATGAACGTCGCCCTGCATCATCCCTTCGTATTCATAAGAAACCCAAGCAAATCATATTGTTGTATTTTGATTTATTTGAATGAATATGGCTTATCCAAATTTTTTTTTAAAAATCATAATTAATTATAGTTTTTTTTTCATGATCAGTTGTAATAGACAATTGCATGATTGCTATCAATTTTCATATTACAAACAGTGGTAGAAGAGAGTCGGCGGCACTCATCAAATTTTATTTAATTTTTTTTAACGATTAATAACTAGATGCAATAAGATAAAAAGAATATTCAGAAGACAATATATATACATTTATAAAAATAAATAAACTACATATATTAAGTAAAATCATGAGAAGTTCATAAAGCATAATAGATTCATATTCCAATAGTATTGGTTTCACTACTAAGATTGTCGGTATAGAAAGTTCAAGTCTAACTGGATACAATATTAATAATGAGTTTCCGATTATCGATGTGAGTTTGCAGACTAAACCCATATTATAAAGTGAGAGTGTATAGACCAAGAGATTAATTTTCAGGGCTATATAATATTAATATGCCCCTTAACAGATACTGCATTTGTTGTATTTGTAAAAAAAATCATAAGATAATACTACTAAACATAAAATATATTATCACCATAAAACACGATCCTAAATACATTTTGTCTTTTTTTCTTTATTTTTTCTATTAATTTTATTGAAAATGTAGTTTTTTTTATTTTTATAAAAAAAAATTGTAGTTTTCTTGACTATTATAAAATATTTTTTTTATATATAATGTGAATGAGACGTCACACATAGGTCTTCTAATTAATTAGAGTTGAATTTTTTATCTCCTCCGTAGAAATAAAATGCCTTATATACCTGTCCATTGTAACCGTTGCATTTTGAGAACTCATCATAATCAAAGTTATCCAATCTCAGGTAATATAAGATAGGTATATCACATGGTTGAAAGTGAGGCACCTTGGTTTTCATTGGGGAGTCAGCAAGTTTCAAGAGGCCCATCAACTTTTGAATTAATAAATTTGCATCAAAACAATGAGGAGAGGATTCAATTGGACTATAGGCGGAAGCCTTTGCTTTTTGTTCTCATTTGGAAAGTGCACTAAATTCACAATTAAACAATGCTGGCTGATAAACCTCAAAGGCCTTTTGGTAGTTGCTTTTCAAGCAGACCATTAACTCCTCTCCACTACTCTCTTTAACTCCCCAACACTCTCCTTTGCAGCTAAAACTAGTCTAGCTTTCTCTATAGATGATCAGATGGGATGCAACAAGTCTCACCTATTCTCCATTCTCTCATCCAAATTAACCTCCCCACAAGCTGCATCATATATATAGCCAAGGTTGAGCCATTTCCATAACTCTTCTTCTCTTTGATGGTTCATTGTTATCATCCTTCTTGTCTTAGAAATCAAAAGATGGCTGCCATTGTTGTTATCTTTGTGTTAGTTGTACTAGTACTCTTCTTTGTTGTTGCTCCTTCTCTGCTCCATTTTGCTGATCATCAAGAGTTAAATAATGCACCAATTCCATCCCCCCTCAATATCACATTTGAAGACAAGAGAGCAGTTCCAACTGGTTCAAACCCTCTTCACAACAGGTAGCTAGCTAGAGCAACGTAACAGGTCATATGTGTATCTATTTTGAGAGGGTTTTTTTATTATTATTTAAAGCTTATTTTCTTTTATGCGGTTTTGCTTTAATTCTCCCTTGTAGAACGAATTAAGACGTTGTTATTGGTTTTCTTTTTTTCCTTATTTGCTTGGATTCCTTCAAATTAATGCAGGATGTTTATCTACATATCCATACACACCTAACAAGTACAGTAAAGCACATGAAATTAATTAAATAGCATTGCATGCAATTAAATATATATCATGCAAATTAAGAAAATAAGAAGCACTTGATTTATATATATATATATATATATATATAGAAGAGATGGTGAGTGGTCGGTGCATGCGCTTGCTAGAGGTAATTGTTTTGTTTGTTTGTTATAGTGGTGTAAGTGAAAAAGAGGTTTGATGGGAGGCAGGAGTTGTTATTATATGTATATATATATATATATATATATATATAAAGAAGAAAGAACTTTTGTTTGGTCGGACTTTCAATTTTGTTATTCTTGTAAGGGCAGGAGTGAACACAAAGTGGAAGAACAGTGGCTTTTATTGTCGATGATGTTGCTGGTTCTTTTATTTATTTCAAGGAGAGCCATGATGATCATATATGATGAATGAATACATATAATTAACTGTACGTACTATATTTTTCATATTCACGCATGATGCTTACTAAGATATATATATATATATATATATATATATATAGGACTTTAATTAACATATAATTAATTTGGTTTTAATGAGAACCACGTCCTGGATTTATGTTTTTGTTTTACAAAGCTTGCAATTAGATAACTTGAATAGAATGAAAATGAGCTCAAACAAGTTCGTCCTTAATTTTGGTTAATTATATATATATATATATATATTGCATGCGCATCTAGTGTTCAATATTGAAAAGGCTTTCCAAATAAGCATATTATTTTAATCGGAAAGAATAAAATTTTACCAAATTGACTTGTCCGCTCACTAATAACCATCCAAGTTAGTGATAGTGATCACCAGCAAGTCATCAATATCATAAAAAATGTGGTAAATAAAAGGTAAAATTCTTGAGATAGTCCATCGGTTATAGTCACTCCGACTTTTTAGTCCTTTCAATTAAGCAAATCAAATACCTCTGTTAGTCAGCTTCTCCGTTAGTCAACTTCTCCATTAGACCCGGCTGACATGGCTTAATAAAAATTACTGAAGTATTATAAAAATTATTAAAAATTATAAAAATCATTAAAAATTATTAAAAAATATTAGAAATATTAAAACATTTTAAAAATATTAGAAATTATAAGAAATATTAAAAATTATATTTTTTTAAGAAAAATATTATAAAAACTCATAAAAATTACTTAAAAAATCAAAGTACTGTAACATACCATGCTACGTCATTTTCAGATAAGAGTATGAAACTCCCAAACTTGAAACCCTAAACTAACTTCCTTACCTATTGTCACTTCGAACACGGCTCCCCGAGGCCCGTTGCAGCGACAAAGCGGCCACACACCCTGGTGAGGCCCAGTGAGGCATGTAAGGCCTCAAAACCATTCTCAACAAATCACAAAAAAAGTCTAACGAGAGCAGAGGCTAGAAAGCAAGAATGGAGTTCATCGACTAAAAGAAATAACTAAGTGTCTTTTGCGATTCTCTACAAATTTAATCAAATAAAAAAACTATGCCCACAACAAAGCGGGACTTATTACATGCTAAGAAGATTGAGCGGTGGCCCAGCGATCCTGCTAAGCTATCGATCATCGACCTCTACTCCTGATCTGAAAGGAAAATAACAACAAAATTTATGAGAAACTTGGCGATTAGATGGCACCCACTAAAAAAATATAGGGATCACTTATCAAAAAAATCATAATTTAATAATTTTGCAAAAACCAACCATAAGTTTAATTCACTTAACATAGATGTCAAAAAATTAAGCATATAGGTCCCCCAAACAACTATTGCCCAAAACAAATCACAAAATTCATATATTTACCCTCGGTGACCCGAGACAAAACAAAAGTCATATTTTTACCCTCGGTGACCCGAGCCAAAAAATTAACAAAAGGCCGATATGCGCACTGGCGGCAGCGGTGGGAAGCTATAGTTTCTAGAACAAAATGCGTGTCGACACGGTCGATGTTTAACCCCGGTGTGAGGGGTTATTGCAAAGTTAGTTGGGGACTAGTTTTATATCAAAGTACCCTTTATGTTCACAAAGCGATGAACTAGCAAAAATTCAAAACAAAGCAAAGTACAAAAGTTTACGATGAACATGATCCCATTTTTTTGTCATATCAAAATAAACCAATTAATAGAATCCATACATTATGAGATAATAAAAAAATAATAATATTTACTAAAACAAAAAAATTAAATAAAAATACCCAAAAATCAGTAAAAATAGAAAAATCTGACTTAAATAAGTAACATAATTATAAATTAACTAAGTGTCTGATATAAACAAATAAATAAATAAAAAGAAATTTTTAGAAATCCTGGATTTAACAAAAAATGAATTAAAAAAAGAAATTCAGATTTTTGAATATAATATAATTTAAACAAATGAAATAAAACTCAAATGATATGATCAGTATCCTTTTACGAAAAGGTACATAATATTTTAAAAATCTAAATAATCAACATTTAATGAATCCGGAACTCTTTGCTTAGAAACGTCTTTAATTTAAAATATTTTAAATAACTAAATGATAAATCCGAAATTAATCATACTGGAAAGGATAAGTCAGATTCATAACAGTAATCTAATCTTTATAAACATGAATACTTAAAAATGATTAAATTCACAAATTTAGCTAGTGTCAAAGAGCGTATAAATATAGCATAATTTATATGTGGGATACTTACACGATATTAGCTAAACCCACAAAAAAATCCAAGTTGACTCCCACTTAACTCTCCACAAAAGAACCTATAGACATAAAAATCAATTCAATAACCCTAACTTTACAAATTAACTAGGAGTCTTGGATTCCAAGTATAACACTTAATCTTATAAAAGATCAGAACATAAATATCATTGGATACTATAAGACCTCAATCAAAACAACTGCACATCCCTAACTCAAAGCAGATGCGAGTGCATCAAGAAGAAAAATTAAAGCTGCTAAAAGCATTACTAATTAACCTTTGAAGGATAATATATATTCACACAATGGCATCCATAAATAACAGGGATAAAAACATGGGAAGTAAAGCTTGCTCGAATTCAGCTGAACCACTAGCAGAACTATAAAGAGCGTATTTAATGAGAAACTTAAAAGAACATGAAGAACCTCAAGCGAGAGAACATCTAACATACTGACACCAAACAAACACGCAACTGCTTAACAAGACACCACAAGGTGCAATCGGGATAGTACCTAGCTTGTATTTAGAAGTCGCTTTAGATCCTCGTTTGACAATCGGGACTGGGAGACCACAGCGCTAAAGAGGCGATGGGGAGAAGGCGCAAGTTATCCCTTTTTATTGAGATTTATCAGCGAGTGGGAGGTTATGAAAAGGATAAAGATAAAAACTTTTAAATGAAACTAATTAAATTAAATAAATAAAAAAACAAAAAGATAATTTTAAAGAGAGTGGGGTCCACACCTATTTTCTCTAATCATTTTTTCTAACTACGTGGTGTTAATAATTTTTTCTAACTTTTATTTGTTAAAAAAGTAAATTATAAAAATTATAAAAATTATAAAAAATTATAAAAGATATTAATCATTTTTTATAATTATTTTCTTTAAATGTACTAAAATTATTTTAACAAAAGTTAAAAATCATAAAAAAAATAATAAAAAACTACTAAGAAGTATTAATTATTTTTTAGAACCCAATCTTGACTAGTAGAACGTGGTAAAAAAAGATCGGGATTAGCGTTGGAGAATTATTAGGTTAGAGTTTCGAGTTTGAGAAGTTTTATACCTGGAACTAAAATGACGTGGCATGCTATGTGTGGGTCCTTTGATTTTTATTTAACAATTTTTATAATTTTTTTAAAAGTTTAATAATTTTAAATTCTTTTCATAAAACTTACTTTATTTTATTTTATAATTTTAATTTTTTTATAATTTTTTATATTTTAAATAAAATTATTTCTTTCATAACATTTTAGTAATTTATTGTTAATATTTAAAGCCATATCAATAGGATCTAACAGAGAAGGTAATTGTCATTTAGTAAAGGGACTTAATCTACCCAATTAAAATAAATATGGCGATGAAATTAGTAACTTTATAACAGAGACAAAAATGAAGGATTGATTATAATAGAGGGACCATGGGAGGATTTTATCTAAATAAAACACCTGTTAGAAAACGTTTATTATATAATTTTTTGGCACCGCAGCTATTCCCGTGGCTGTAGTTTAGTGGTTAGAATTCTACGTTGTGGCCGTAGAGACCTGGGCTCGAATCCCAGCAGCCACAGATTTGCCTTCTAATTTTTTTTTAAAAAAAATTTTTTTTAAATTTATTTTATTTATAGGAAAATCAGATAATAACACTGATCTTGAGGAAAATGTCAGAACATGGGCACAACCACAAACAAGCTCATGTCGAACTTCCACCTGGTCGGATATATGCTTGGTCACTCAAGCAGACCTTATATATCCCTAACATGGCAACATATTGACCATAAACGTTCCTCTCCATAGGTCACATCTCACTTCTCGAGACATAAATCTCTTCACCAATACACTTACTGTGTTTTTGTACTATTTCTAACTCTAATTAAAAAGTACACCATCATTAATCAAGTACCAAACTTCTTCAAGTAAAGTTTCAACCTGCAGAAGAAATTAACCAATCCCCACATCACATTACAAAATACAAACTCGATCAGACAACATAACATTCACACATCACATTACAAGCTCAGACAACACACACACACAGATATATATATATATATATATATTTGAATCAATTACTTCATATCCCTGCCATGCATTCTGGTGGGGGAACTGGATATCTAGACTTATCAGTGCAGTAATCATAGATCATATGATTCATGCGCACCCACTTATACTTCCTTGCTTGCGCTGCATCTAGCTGTTTATATGCAGGACCTTCCCACCAGTTATTTGGGTTTTCTGCACAGCTTGCTGCAGCAGGACCTGTACAACCCTCAATATCAAAGTCCTTATAATAAGCATAGAATGGAGCTTTGCTCCAGTCTATCTTCTCAAGCCCCCCTCTTGTTGCCCAATCATCAGCTTCCCATAGTGTTGAATACACTCCCATTGGCTGAAACTTTGGGTATGGTAGCCCTCTTGCTTCATTATTCTTAAACACCCTTATGGGTACATCATCCACAGAGAACCTATACACACACATATATATGTGCACATATATATATAATCGATCGTAATTAGTAATTATATATTTGATGTTTTAAATGTGAATAATAAATTAATAATACTTACCTAACTTCATTGTGAGTCCATAGGATGCAGTACTGGTGGAAATCAGCTGCTGGATCAAACCATAGATTGACTCTCTGCTCACGGTCACCTTTTCCATGAGCATAAACATTAGTTTGTACTGTATATGGCTGCCCAGTTCTATTCCCCAAGAACTCAAAGTCTAATTCATCACGAATCGTATCAGTGTCTGAATTCATCTGCAGTACAATATTGTTCAATTTTTTCAGTTAACTAATTTGCATATGGTAAATGATCATTAAAGTTAATTGTATGATTAAATCACTAACATAAAAGGCAGTGACCGTGCCGGCAGAATCACCGGGGATTAGCTTTATCTTCATGCACACACGCCCGAACAAGTACTTTTGCTTGGAAGCAAACCCACATCCTGATTGAAATTGAATACATTAATATATTAATGGCATGCATACATTAAGTTAAAATGCTAGTTAATTAGTGTGAGTTTGTATATACATATACTGATATACCTGAGGACTGGTCTAAGACCAACTGAATGGCTGTCCCTCCTTGGATTTGTCTGATATGAGATTCCTCCCAAGTCACACTAAAGTCATCATAGAAAGTTGCAGGTCTGGCCACAACAAACACTGCAACTCCAAGAAGATGAACAACAACAAGAAGGAGAAGCTGATGATACACAGTATTAGTGTAACCCCATTATATTCTTTATGAGATAGCTAGCTAGCTTAATGTGGCAAGAGAAGTGCTAGCATTTTTGCTTTTATAAGCTCTTCCTTCTCTCTGTATAACTTATATAGATCCAAATCCATGACAGCTTTAAATTATTCCAGCTAATGGCAAGCAGTCAATGGCCCCCTTCTTCCTTTCAAATTGTTATATTTCCCACGTTGCATGGTCCTAACTACAGTTTGCTAGATGGCGTTTCCCAATTCAATTCACAGTTCACCAAGTACGGCTTCGTTTCCCATCCACATAGTTGGCGACCGACGGTGTTAGTGTTTACTGTTTTTCGGTGTACGTGGCAGAACTTTATTGGTTACAGGAGAGTACGAACAGGTTGTTTGACTGAGACTCATGTCTTGTCGTGTACCTCCATGCAAAGCCATTTCCTTGCGTTCCATCTCGTCTTATGAATTTTTTTATAAAAAAATAAAAAAATAAAAAATAAAAATGGAAACAAATAAGATAATTAATTTGAAATGAAAGTTGGCAGATTGAGACATCCCAACCACAGAGGTGAACTCAAAAGCAAACAAACTATTTAAATTCTCATTAAACCTTGTTTATTTACTATTAAACTCTGTTAATCAAGAAGGATATTAATGAGACACTGATGTATTCACCTAGACGAGTGTTAAGGGTGGTCCTCAAACCTTCATTGTTTGTCAGGGATATCATATATATATATAGCAATCTATAAATGGCTGTCATTGGCTTGGTTCATGTAAATATATATCATGATTAGGTACAGTGAGTTTCTGTGGCATTAGTGTAAGGCCATGTGAAGGTGTCTTTCGTCCATTAAGTATAATTGAAAGTTGTGATGAGTGTGTGTGATTGAAGAAGATGAGGTTCATCCATATGAAATGAACCTAACGAGCTAGCTATAATTTACATGGGTCCTGATAGTCATTGCAGAATTAAATGACTTTCTGATCATGGAGCTTGTCATATAGATATATCTATACATAATGCCAAGAAAGTCCACCTTACCTTTATTATTATGTGTTTCAATTAGAAATAGCATAAATAGTCAAGATGGATGGGGGTTATCCAGATGATTTATCCTGCCATTTGTTAATTACTGTATAGTACTCAAACTTTTTGTTTCTTTTTGAAGTGCTTAAATGTTAGGTTTGATTTGATGGTTAGAAAAGTTATATTGTCTTGTTATTGTCATGGACCCAGATGGGCACAACCTCTCCTATACATTGAGGCTTACCTTAGGAAAAATTAAATATTTATTCTTGTGCTCATTCATTGTGTCACAAGAAAAAAACAGAAAAACAAAACCATATACAATAACATAGAACAAGAAAATCATGCCAGGTAGAGCTTTCATTAATACTCATTTCACAAATTACATTGTATGAAAATAAGATCCAATACTACTAAAACTACAAGTTTATGTTCAACACTAAAGGATCATCTTCCCTTATCAACAACAAAAGAACGCGAAAATTTCTTTGCGGGAGTGTTAATTTCAAGTGTGTATTTCCCTTGATATCCCCTGAATTTATATTGTCCATGTGCATCAATGTGACCATCTGCATGAGAAAGCCATTCCTGTTTCAGAGCAAGGTACCTCTTACCAGCTTCATTAACATCGCCTTCGGCATCAACTAGATGCGAGTGATCCCTGCACATGAAGAACTCCCAAAATCCCCATAGCACGATACCCTCAACAGCCGGGTGTGCATACGCTTCACGGAGTATGATCTCCAAGTCATCAGCTCGGATATGCTCATTTTCCGCAACTACATCTAGTTCAGTAAACCAAATAGGAAGTCCGAGTATTGCCAGCTTATTCAATGCAGCACCAACAATTGGTCCTACAGGATGATCAATGTGACCTTGAATGCCAATACCTCCAACTGCAGCACCTCTTTCTTGTAAATCAAGGATTTGTTGGATGTACATCTCCGGAGTAGACTTAGAGTCACGCCCGTCTTCAACATTGTAATCATTTACAAAAAGAGTCGCTGTAGGATCTAGCTGATGGGATTCTCTGAACATGTATGCTCGGATGTCCTTACCGAGCCTATCTTGATAGAATGATCCATGGAGCATCTCATTGTTCACATCATAGTGCTTAAACCTGCCTTTATACCTTGATAGTAGGCCTTTGAGACGATTCTGCACAGCTATCATCAGGTTATTTCTGTCCAATGATCGAACCCATGGCTGGACTGTATTTTCAACTTCCCAGAAAATACAGTGGCCACGAACATTGATACCATGCTTCTCGCAGAACTCTAGCATCTCATCAGCATCATGGTAATTAAACTTACCCTGCTGTGACTCGGTGTGATACCATTTGAGCTCATTTCCAAAGACAGCCCAATTGAAATTCTTCACAAAGAAATCAACAAATTCTTCATTATCAATGTTTGATCTGTTCATACACGACCCAAATGGAAAGCTGTTCTCCACTTGTCTAATAATCACAGCCGAACCAGGCAAACTGATCGCATCTGATTCAGTGAATTTCAAGATAATGTCCCGCTTTCTTACCTGTAATATTACCAGATAAATGAATATGTAGCTGGACCATCAAGTAAAGGAATCTAATGATCGCTCTCTTTGACCTTAATGATGAAAAGAAATTGAAATACCTTATCTGTTTGTTCTTTTAGATGAGCAAATCTTGCCTTCCTATCAACAGGGAACACGTGAAGTCCAGCAAGCATTAAATCAACTCCAGGTGAAGGACCTTGAAGGTATATAACCACCTTAGATGGTTGCTTCTCCACTCTGAAGGAGCCGGCAATCTCATGCCATTCATTATCCTCAACTTCTACTTGACCACCATTGACCCAGCTATTATCTACATTAAAAGCAACATTGATGTTTTGAGGTCCAGATACTGCTGAGCTTACACGAACCCAAGCAGCAACTTGGTATGTTAAGTGTAAGTTTAACTTGTCCGTGATTGTCTGAGAAGGGCCCATCCAGGTTTCTGAGCGATTAGTAGCACAAACATAGAGTCCGCTTAGTCGTTGTTGATCATCAAGGGATTCACTTGCCAAGGGAGGTAACAAACGTGGTGACCCTGTATGAATACTCAGCGTGCATGAACCAAGAGGAACCCATTTCTTCAGACCATCATTAAATGTGCTGTTCTCAATAATATTAACGCCATACATAACATTCTGCTGCAAAATAAATGTATAATTTATGAAGTTCAATAGCAAAGCAGATCAAAACTTCATTAACATATAGAAGCTAGTTATCCTGCATAGATACCTTAGAAAACTTTCACATTCACACAAGAGTTAAGCATGAATACAAATGAAAAGGTAATACAATTTATGAGGAAGACTAGTGGGTAAGGATTGTATTTTGCTTTTACCATAGCAACTTCCATGGGATAAGGGGAAGGAAATTTTCATCTACTTGTGGAGAAAAAAATTAAAGCAGCAAGAGAATAATCCACAAAAGAGAAATAGTTGAGAGTACAACAATAATTGTTGAATACCTGATGCCGGTTCATATCATTATTGCAAGACACCTCCATAGAATCTATAAGGAGGTCAACACCAGGAGAAGGCCCTTCCAGAAAGAAAACAACTTGTTTGGGTATGTTTTTCAAGGTAAAAGAGCCCTCCAGTGTCTCCCATCGTTCTTTTGACACTAATGCTCTGAAACCAACAAACGTTATAAGAGTTATATATATGATGGTATGACAAAAGAATGAATATCAGGCTTCCAAGAATTAATTACCTTCCGACTTGCATGTAACTAATAGACGAATCTGAGTTCTTAAGTTTTAAAGTTGCCAGGACAATAGCTGGTTCTTGATGGTGTCCCCAAACCCTGACATTTGCTAAAACGGTGTAAGTAGAACCGGATGAAACCTTTTTAGTGATATCTTGCTCCAAACCTTGCCAGCTTTGGGTACGATTTCTAATAACAGCATAATTGCCTCCTGTTTTTGCAGGGATTCCCTCAAATAAATTGAACTCCCCTGACACAGCATATCCATCGCAACAATTAAGGGTCCAAGATCGCAGTCCTTCAGAAAAATCATAGTTGGTGATGATATTTTTGTTGATGTTTCTCAGCAAACCAATTGCTTGCACTCTAGAACCCTGAAATAAGAAGCCAATTGTTAAAAAAAAAAAAAAACTATTTCCACAAAGCCAAAGAACCTATCATTTGGTGATTAAATTATCTCGATAAAGATCAGTTCCAAATGGATAGAATACTGTGATGTTTCTGGTACTTATAGAAATAAGAAGCGACTAATGGACCTCAATATTGGGTGGGTTCGATGGTAGAGCTTTCTTTGCGCACTTCAATACCAAACTATCAACAAGAACATCGACACCAGGAGGTGGCCCTTCCAAATAGATGATAGCTTTTGAAGCAACACCATTCAGAAGGAACTTCCCCCTCAGCTGCACCCACTCCTTGTTTGATGCCTGCAATCTTTAAAGTATTGAAAGTCAATTAGCGATTGCGGATCATAACTTCGTGCAAAAAGATCCAATATTCTACTCACTTGGCAATGCCAATGTACTGTTCACTGCCATTTGGAGTCTGGACCCACAAAGTTGCACGCACATCTGCATTAGCAGCGCCATATATCCGAACTACTGCAGTGACCTCATATGCAACTTTTCTTTTCACCTTACCAGTAATATCTTGTTGGATTCCATTCCATGTTTGACTACGATGAGTTGCAGACACAAAAAAGTTTCCATGTAATGGAAGTACTTGCCGGTGTTCCAAAGAATCATGTAAAACCAGCTTGCATCCTCTCCCAGACCAATGATTTAGGCCACTCTCAAAGTGAGGATTCTTTAAGATGCCTTCATCTTCTTCAGAGGCACATCTTTCTTTGACTTCCTTTTGGTTAACAAAAAATAAATAAATAAAATAAAAGGGCAACATGCTGCTTTTAATTTTTAAACAAGAGTCAATACAATGAAATCTCTAGAATTCTTTTGCACTCTCTACAACCAAACTTGAAGAGTCAAAGCAATGCAAATCAAGCTTGATAATTCCTAAGAAATGGCTGAAAATTTGGAAGTACAACACTTACATTGGATATATATATATACATATATAGAGAGAGAGAGAGAGGATTGCCATGAGAGGAGAAAGCTACAGCAGAAGGTGGTCTTACTACAGAGAGTAAAAAATTAAAACACATACCTCAATCTGTGTTATGCTAGAGGAGGAGACAATTACTGAATCTATGAGCAAGTCGACACCAGGAGGTGGCCCTTCCAGATAAAACACTACACGTTTTGGCAGGTTTGGCAAGGAAAAACTGCCTTCCAACTTGACCCAGCATTCTTCTGAGACCGAAGCACTGCAAGAGCCACCTCCAGTTGATAAAACTCTCAGAAAAAGAAAGAAAGAAAATAAAATTGAGAATGGAAGGCCACACAATTGTACTACCTTCCCACAGACAAATATCTAGTTGGGGAGTCTGTATGCTCTAATTTCAGTGTTGCTTGTACGCTAGTAGGTTGCTGAAGATTCCCACAAACTCTAACAAAGGCAGAGACAGTATATGTTGAGCAAACAGAAACTTTCCTTGTAATATCTTGTTCTAACCCTTGCCAGATTTGTGTGCGTCTTGTTACAACAGCATAGCACCCCCCTGAGTTAGCTGTTATTCCTTTAAGAAGCCCAGAGTCCCTTGAAGCCACATATGCATGACAAGAATTGGGATGCCAGGTATCTAGCCCTTGAGAGAAATCATGATTTGAGATGATATTATTTGCATGACTAGTTGGTTGTTCACCAATCTGTCAGAAAATATAAAAAGTTCAGGAAAGATATGTGATCACTGAAGCAAGGTTTGATAATTCATGTGCATAGAATTAAGAAACTTAGAAACTCAGGCTGAACTTTCCATTGATTCAAGTCAACCACAAACTCATCCATAGTCCTCAACCAACTTGATTTTGCATGACAATTAAATAAAATGCAACTGGTGAACCAGAGAAGGAAATGTTAACAAGTTGTTGACTGTGGTTTGGGGAGCAGGCGAGCAATGTATTATCATTGCTCATGAAAAGGGAATTTTAAACATAATCAGGCATACTTGTGTTGAAGGAGGTATGTCCAAACAAAAGATCCTCAAAGACTCTATCAGCAAGCATAAAGGTTGTGCTAAGAACTAATAACCAAATATATACATATATATTCGAATTGATCCTCAATAGATGAATACTGATGCAGCCATTTAAAAAGTCAAGTTATAATGGAATGGGAAAATAAATAAGACATAAAATGATATATAGGATCTGTAGGCTGTCTGGTATCAGTACACCAAGTTATCCTATACTCCAATAAGAATAAACTCAGAATTGGATAATGATTAGCCAAGAATATTACATAAAACAGTATAAATGAAGGAACTACCATATCATGAAATTTAGATTTTGATTCCTGAGTTAGCCTCTTCTCATCTGGCTCCCGAGGGCTTGCAATCTCCAAAGGAGCGGATGAAGCAGAAAGTTTTAAACTTTCAGGAATTCGTTCATTAAGAAACTCTAAAAGTGCATCAAAACGATCATTGATAATCTTTTCCAGTGCAGAAATTCTCTGCTCCAAAGCCTCAAGCCTAGTGGTATTGCATTCCATTGCCTTTAACATTAACTTCAAAGAAAATGAAAAATGAGAAACAAGTCAATGGTAATCTCATTAACTGTGTTTTCACATTAAACTAGTTGCCTCTGGAGTAAATCTACACCATTGCCTTAAAGTATCCAGGCTTCACTCAACTAAAGAAAAGGAAAAAGACAAAGCTTTTATGCCCTTCTTCCCATTAGAGAATTTTCAAACAACTAATAGCATAAAATAAACTCAGCTATGGCATATTATACATAGACGCGCTTGGACAGGTCATTGAACAACGAACACATTGGACCTGAAGAATATATTCCTTATAAGCTCTGGATTACGCCCAAAAAACTATAAAAAATAAAAGAATCCTCTTATTGGACTAGTTTTCACTGGCAGGATTTGAGGTCTCAGTGAATATCATGTTGCTGAAATTTATATATTCAGACTCTATGAAGTTGAGATCTGCAATGTCAGAATTATGCAAACACCTCAATAAGTTCACCTATGATCAAATTACCAGAAACATTTCGCATTGCATTCATGTATTGCTATATGAATTAAACATTTCATTTACAAATAGTATCATTTGCTTCTAAAGCGATCGATCCCCAATCCCATTCATCGACAAAAATCCATTCTCCAAAACACAAATTATCACAAAATCAAACCAAAGACACCAACAATAGGCTTAAAGAGAAAAGGAGAGCACCAAAAAGAAGTAGAGAGACAGAGAGGGAGAGGAAGAGGCCCAATACCTCGGAGCCATCTGTATGTTGGTCGTTTCTTTGGGATTCAGCCATGGAATGACTAGCTTCCTATCAAAGATGAGATTTTGAAGACCAAAAACAAATAAAGCATCAAACTTGCGAAGAATTTGAAGAGAACTGTACCTGAGCCTCTGGTTGAGAGTGTGCCTTTCCCGAGCTTCTCCTGCCTTTGGGAACCAATGAAGAAGCCCACCTCCGCATCAATCCAAATGAAAGCCTTCTCTTTTGTACCAAATAGGAAGTCAGGAGCAGGCACACACAGAGACAGCGAAAGAGAGAGAGAGAGAGAGAGAGAGAGAGAGCTCAGCGGATTCAATTTCAATATGCTGTAAAATTTCACATTTGGAGGGGCTTCTCTGATATATATATATCTATATATATATAGATGTTTGGTAGGATGGATTAAAATATGAGTGAGTTGTTGAGGGGTCTGAGATTTTAATGGTACGCTGCAACGTTCCTTCGGAGGGGGGGTTACTTATGCAATATCTTTAGAGAATCTCTCATCTTCCTGACTTTTGACGTTCTTTTACATGTTTTATATTTATTTTGTATGTTTTGTTTGCAAAGGAAGCAATCCAAAGCTTTTAAAAAAGAAGCTATTTTATCCTCTAATAGTCATGATTTTTAATCAACTTAAAACAGTTAAAACATCAAAGACACATCAGTATGTTTAACATGGAAAACAAGAAGGATAACTTGAACATCTTTTCTGATCAAGAGTACTTTCATTGTCTGAATTACAATTAAGACCCAAAACCATTAGTCATAGAAACTAATTAAGTAACTAACTGCTCAATAGAATTAAGACGGTGAAAGAAGTGACACATTTGGATCAATGAGGAGTGACTGTAAAGAGTTTGTTTAATTAGTGAGCTGTATTTTATATGTAAGATTACTGCTTTTCATGCAAATTCCAGCAGATGAATCAGAGTATAATGGGATGGAACGCTTAAAAAATTACCTGGATTGATGCTAGCAGTGTACCAACATTGTGACAAGGTGACCAGGCATTTTTCATGTCAGGCAAGCAAATACGGTGAAGATTGTGAAAATGTGACGAGGCAATATAAATGGTATCCAAGCAAACACTGCCATTAGTGTCAACTGCACAAGCAGAGAAAGCAGCATTCGATAAGTAAATTATTCAAAAAATTTAATAGAAATGTTATTCAAGTGTACAAACCTGCTTTCTTCCTGTGCTCAAATTCAACAGAAAAATACTAGTGTTTTCATGGACCATTTGTTATTATGAACAAAGTCTAGTACTGTTGTTGATAGGATTTAAAGATTAGAAATTCATAAAAGATCTATCTATCAAGAAATCTATAAACCCAATAATAAGCACAAGAAGCTGGACATTGCAGACTTGATACAATTAATTATCATTAGATTGAGCAAGGCAACAAATGATACGTGTTTGCTAAATCACAAATCTGAAGAATTATATTAAGAAAACGAGTTTTTCACACAAAATTAAGAGCAAACCATTTGGTAGAAAATCTCTGATTTAAATAGGACTTGAGGTGGTTTAGCTGGATAATCAACTCCGAACTTCAACTGTAAATTATAAACACCACATGCAATTCACCAAGGAAGCATTACTCACAATCAGAATAAGTGTGGAACCATGAGAGCATAAACAGAAAGAACTCAATCAGAATTGGAAGATGAGATCCAACCTTCACAAGGAGTCCCATATGGTCCAACTATAATTGCATTCCATACAAACAAAACATCCATCATTAATCAGCATGGCAATAACAACAGAGATATCCCAAATGGAGTTTAAAAAAACAACAACAAATCCACAGAGAAACAAATAACTAAAGGCAAAATCTATGAACAATGCAGGAAAGTTAACCATTGATCTAAGACAGAAACAAAAAAAGCTGATAAAAAGGAACTTTATTATCAGCAAAATCCAATTCAGGTACACCATAGACCACTTCTCCAATGAAAGACTTCAACATTGTCACCAAAATCCATAGAGAACTTGTCAAAAATCAAAACTTTGGATGAAAACCCTGCAGCCGGAAATTAAATAGATCCACAGACCACTCCAAAAGTCAAATAAACAATTACCGGCATCATATATATATATATATATATATTTTAATAAAGTAATAAATCACTAATTTATTAGAAAAACCAGAATAACGAACGGCAAACAAACAACAAACAGACAAAACACAAACATGAAAAAAAAACGCTACACTAGCGGTGTAACAATTCACAAACAACAAGCAATAAGCACGGACAAAAAAACCCCAGCCTTAATCTGAGAAGACGAAGAAAATCAAAAGGCAACATAGATCAACTCAATCAGAAAAAAAGTCACTCATGAGTCATGAAGACTATAAAAATCCAAACTTTTGGCCAAAATACAGAGTAACGCATTAAAAAGAAACATAGATTAGACCATCAGACCTCTGAGAGGTCGGTTTTGATATCATTGAGATCAGACATGAGACGCAGAGTTGCAGGTGAAGCCTTGAGCAACAACAAAGTCGAGCAGTTGAAAGCGCGCCCGCCCCCGCGCAAGAGAGATAGAGTGAGAAAACGACAGAAAATGAACAGAATTATTATTTTTTTAAATTTTAATGTAATATTTATCCATTTTTTTAAAATATATATATAATATTAATACAAAAATACCCTGCTAATAAAATTCAAGTTAATTAAGAATAGAAATACTTGGGTATATATGGGCATTGTTTCTAGATTATAATTTAAAAATTAATAAATAATATTTAATATTTTTAATGGGATCCCGCACCTGGGAAAAGTGACCCTTAATGGGCTGGATTTAAGAGCATTACTGGGCCTTATTAACTACGAATTGGGCTTTATAAGTAATTTAACTGTGCAGGTTTTACGTATATATACTGGAAAGGTTTTTAAAAAAAAAATTAATAAACCAACGTATATTACTGAAGCAAAAAGAACACACGTATGAACAAAAATAGATGAACAAAAGATTGACAACAACAAACAAACAAAAAAAAAAAAAACAAAAAACAAAAAATAAACATCATACTATAACAATCCAATATGAGTAAAATCTAAAATAATATCAAGAAAAACTATAACGACTACAATGGTCTCATCAAAATCGAAAGGACAACCATAAAGTTTTAAATTGCTGACTTTATGGCCCACCCAACACATGTAAGAAGGTCATGTAAAAATTATATAATATTAACAATATATTTAAAAAAAAAGTTAAATAGTAGATGAATCCCACTTCAGACCCAATCAATAGTTGTTGTTGTTGTTTTTAAATGTGAATAAACCACGTGCATTTAAAATAAAAGTAACAAAAGGTACAACAATCCTTCTACTAGCTGTGGAAACAAAAGGCGAATGAACAGAAATGGAGGAACAACGGGTCTCCTCCTAACCCATAAAAACACAAAAAGCTACTCCTCACCATTGGTCTGATCAACCTCAAGCATGGGGGTGCCCTCAACCCCATTAGAATAAGGTCCAACAAACTCTAAGCTGCGCCTGATAGAGGAGATAGGATCAGCAATATTCGCTCTCAAACCTTCGGAAGCTGCAGAGCACCAACATAACAACATATGAGCAGTCTTCATCGAGACATCAAGAGGATTATCAAATTTATCAGCAGAAATATAATCATTCCGCGTAAGCCAAATCAACCACACAAAGGCTTTAACAATCAAATCTCCAAACACCTGAACCGCTGGCCGTAGGGCCGACCTCCAGACGCTCCATAATTGAGCCATAGACAGTGGGAGCTCAGGTAACTGAAGGAAATGACTGAGGAGCAACCACACCTCCCGTGAGAACTGACACATTAAGAAAAGATGATCCGCAGATTCGACATTGGCATGACAAAGCACACATGTGTCAGTCAGTAGCCTATTGCAGCGCCGCTTGGCAAGATTTTCAAGAGAAAGAATATTGTTCTTCCAAGCTAGCCAGTTAAAAATATTAACCTTCTTTGGGCAGGGACCTTTCCAAAAGGTGTTAGCAATGGGGCATCTTAGTCCTCCCTCATTCAAGAGACCGTAGAATGACTTGACCGAGAAAGACCCATTGGCCGTCAAACCCCAAACCTTTAGGTCACTATTCCTCCTTGACGCCAAGTTCAGTCTAGAAAGGATCTGCGCAACCTCCGGATCGTTCACGAACGGTGGCCTCTCCAGTAACAAAGCAGTTCAGTCTAGAATAGTGACTCATAACCAGATTTTACTTGAACCGAAACACATCCCCTAAAAGCGGGGAGACAACAGGAAACACCTGACCAAAACAACGAAACTCTCCCATTCGGAACCCTAAACAAGTCCCAAGTAGAGACATTATAGTTGAACCGAAGAATCTTCATTCCCCCCCAGTGCGAGTCAGACATCATCTTTCATCTCCATTTCCCCAGCAGAGCTATATTAAAGGAGGAAAGCTCCAAAATCCCCCACCCACCTTGCTCTTTCACCTGCCAAATGTTCTTCCAAGCCACAATTCTACATCCAGGATGCACTATGTTAGGGCCAAACCATAGAAAATCTCTTCTAATCCTGTCGATTGCTTTGATCACCCACTTAGGTAACCTATACAAGGGCATCCAGTACGTCTGTACCGCAGACAACACCGAGTTGACAAGCGTGAGCCGATATCCAATTGATAGGTAAGAAGACTTCCAGGAAGACAATCTCCCTCTGATTTTGGCAATCAAACTCTCCCAATCTTGTTTGCGAGGTCTCATACCCGAAATAGGAATACCAAGGTAGGTAACATGAAGCAGGCCCACATCACAATTAACCGTTTTAGCTTCGCTAACTTGAGGAAGTTGATGCAAGTTGGTGGTATAAAGACACGTTTTGGAGAAATTAGTTTCCCGGCCAGAAAGCCCTTTAAAGACCAGAAAGGATCAGCTTGATCACTCTAAGATCCTCAGCCCTACCCACCGTCATTACCAGGAGATCATTCGTATAATGCAAATTACAAATGCATCCGTTCTCTCCCAGTGGCACACCAATCAGAATTTTAGAGTTCAGCGCATTATCGAATATAGTGCATAACACATCTGAGACCAGCACGAAAAACAGTGGCGACATAGGGTCACCTTGTCTCAAGCCTCTTTGATACCTCACATATCCACTAGGGGAACCATTAATTAGAATCGTGGCTTTCGAAGAACAGAGGATCGAAGAAATCCATCCTAACCATTTAGGTCCAAAATCCCTGGCCTTTAGGAGCTCCAACAAGAAGTCCCAATCAATCGAATCAAAAGCTTTAGCAAAGTCCACCTTGAGAATATGACCCATCAATCTCCTTTTATGGATGCTAAAAATAGCTTCCTCTGCCATAGCAATATTATCCAGTATACACCTTAATTTAAGAAAAGCAGATTGCGCGAGTCCACCAAGGAGTCCATCACCGTGCTAAGCCGCGAGGCCAGAATCTTGCTGATGATTTTAAGCGAGGAGTTAATTAGACTAATAGGTCTATAATCCCCCGGTGAAGACACCAAGCTTCATCGGTCCTTTCAACACCGCTCCGGGCCTAGTCTCTTTTATACGCTTCAGCACCGTACTATCAGACGACCGACTAGTGGTCCCTCCCCGCAACTCGCTTTGACCCATCAATCCTCGGACCAGCAACCTCGGTGGAGCTTTGCCACCATCTACGTGGGAGCTGCGCTCCACCACGTTCCCATCATCCCGCCGCGAACCCCCAGGTCTTCCAGCGTGGGAGCCTCGCTCCACCAACGCAGGTCTCTTTTCCACCTCCATCCGACTACTATCGTGCCTCTACATGGGCGGGTAAGGGTCGCTCTCAGTGCCGGCAGTTCGGATCTCCTTCCCATGACGTCCATGTCCCTCATCATCCTTAGGGCGGGAGTCACGCTCAACCGGCCCCTCCGATTCCTTCAAGCTCAATCCCTCTGAAGAGCGCCCCTTCAACTCACCAGAAAAGGACCTTTGGTTGGCCTGCTGCATTTGGAGACTTCTATCACAGTCCACCCTTCGGTCACTGAGAACATAGAGCCCAATATCAGGCCTATACTCCGTTTGCTTATCATTATCATCCGTAAGAAGCACCGCATACTTGCGCATCCCAAGACTGAGCTCGAGCTCAATGGGTAATGCCGTCCCCGGTCTCCGGCGCACCAAAGCGGAGACAAAGCGTTTGTTGGTTTTAAATTCATGTGAAAGGGCCACCATCTCGCCCACCTTCTTCAAGACCTCCAGAATCACACTCCGACACCATCCATGCAACGGTAAGTTCCAAATATGGACCCATAACCCTTCTCCTGACGCACTACTCACCGTCCCGAGCTCCACCGACAAAGGAGCAAACCTCGCTGAGCACGCTCCATCCTTCGTGGAGAACTGCACCACGTCTAACTTGCCAGCCTCTTTCACATCCGCACGATTCGATAAAGGAACCAAATACGTATTATCGTTCAGCTGGGTGAGCGGTCCAGTAAGCGAATGATTGATAACAGAGGGGAGAACCTCGTCCAGGCCCGCGTCCGTCACGTAACCAGATAAAATAGACACCACCACCACTAGAGCCAGCTCCTCTCTAACTGCAGCGATCTCTGGTGTCAGAGGGAGAGACAGGGTCGAGTGCAATGCCGTCAGGACGTGATAAATAGTTTAAATGATATGATTTGTTCACCTTGTAGAAAGAATGATTAGATGTGAAATAAATAAATAAACTTTTGAAAAATATAATATATATATATATATATAATCTATAGTTATCAATTTTGCAAATTTTTAAAACTGAACACGCAATTTGTCTTATATTTGTTTTATTTTATTCAAAAATAAAATGAATCAACCAAAGATTTATTAGAAAACAAAACTGAAACAAACAAACAGACGCAAACAGACTTTAGGGAAACAAAAATATACAAGGAAAAAATAGGAAAAAAAAGTGCATTACCAAAGGTGTTGCACCCTAAGAGTAAAATACAAAACAAACCTATGGAATTAGAAAACAAAAAGGCGAAATGAAGACCGAGAAGACAAAGTTCACCAAGAGCTAATAGAGATCTTCTGCATCATGCGGAGGAGGATCATTCATGAGGCTGTGAAGATGTCACACTGCTGGCAAGGTCGGCTGATTTGGCGCTCAGGAAATCAAGTGAGCGCTTGACTATCTAGACTGAGTTGCTGGGGAAGTAACTAAAATGTGTCCCGGGCTGTAGAAATCCAGGCAAGTAACAAATGAGAAAATTTACACATAAGAGAAGATGTGGGAAGAAATTTATAGTTAAAAATGTGATTGTTTCTTTCCAGCCAAAAATCCAGAAAATGACCCTAGTAAGGAGGTCCCCAAAGGTGTGTAGACACATATCTAGGGGTTTATTTCACTAGTGGCCACAAATGTTTTTTTGTAATCGGATGGCCACATAACTTTTCTCCGGTAGGCATGTTTGAAGGCTATTTCCGATGACTTGGCTGACGTGGAGGGGTTCCACATCAGCAAGTCACCGGAAATAGTCCTTCAACGTCAGCTAAGTCACCGGAAATAGTCTCCAAATAGGCCTTTATGGCCACGGGTGCTACCGGAGAAAAGTTATGTGGTCATACGGTTACAAAAAAAACATTTTTGGTCATAGCGATATAAGTTACAAACATTTGTGGCCGCCAATGAAATAAAACCCACAACTAGGGATGAAATCCAAGAGGTCCAGACCTTTGAGAGGGAAAATTGGCAATGAGTGAGAATTTAAGATATGCATGAAAAAACTCCATATGTGCATGGAGAAATCACAGTGAATCAGAAGATGGTCAACTGTTTCTAAATATCTGTGACATAACATACAAGTGTCGATAATGTTTTAAACATTGCAGTCTTTCTTGGCAAGATTGGTAAGAGTTGAAATTTTGTTTTCGCTGGCGAGCCAACAAAAAAGCTTAATCTTACTCGGACAATTTACTTTCCAAAAAACGTAGTATAAAGGACTACGCATTCTCCTATTGATAAGAAATTTGTAGAATGATCTAACCGAAAAAGTGCTTTTGCTCTCCTGGGACCAAGTAGATATGTCTTCCTTAAGGGAAGAACAATTTGGAAGAATTTGTTGCATGGCTAGCAAATCAACTGAAGAAGCAGTACAGAAGAGTGTTATCGAATTGTGATCTAGGGAACAATGCAATCTTGAAAAATAGCTGGCCACAAATCTTTAGGTGCAAGACCTTCTAACCGGTTATCAAGTAGACATTATTATACAGAAAGAATTGTTTTATTATGTAAATTAAAAAAAAACAAAAAAAACAAAGGTTGGCGTATGATAGCCATTCGGACCATGAGGAAAGAAAACCAAAGTTTGACTTATGATAGGGATCAAAAGGTCTTATTCCAAAAAGAGCAAATGTGACAGACATCTAGAACGCTTGAAAATGTCAAGGTCTTTTCGAATGAAATCTCTGACATATTCTAGAAATACTGCATTTATGACCTGCGTAGCCATGTTAATCAAAATATCAAATTCCTGCTTTGAAAGCAAACCCTTGATCTATTTCATAATCAGTAATAAATTTTATATTGTTTATTCTTTGTTGGAAAGTTATTCGCTTTAGGTGGACCATAGTAGTTGGGTTTGTTCTCCACAATAAAATTCTTATGCTGATAGCCGCATGAAACACATCTAATGAGGGCATATTCCATCAAATGATTTTTTTTTTCTTAAAAAAAAAAGAATGAATCACTATTTATTGTATGAGAACTATGATAATAACTAAAACAAAAGCTAATAAATTAACTATGCTAAATCTATGAGAAGTGAAAAATAAATAAATAAATTATGCTACGACTAAAAAACAAAATATTCATGAGAAAATGAAAACGAGTAATATAACTGAAAAAAATATTAAAAAAAATATGACAAAAACTGATAAGAACAATATATTAGTCAATTAGAGTAATAGATAACATTTCAAGGACCATCGAAATTTTGATCATTAGTTAAGAGGTCATTTTTTGTGAGGGGGTCAATAAAGTTAAACTATGTCTAAATCGTTAGGATAGCTTTTTTTTTTAGTTTTATATTTTAATTTTTAAAAATATATTGATTCAAGTAATTAGTATGTGATTAATTTTGTAGATTATTGAAAGATATGAAGATGTGAAAGTAAATATGTGATTATTTCCTTTTGAGCCAAATGCTACAAGCTAATTGCTCTGATAAGAAGAATTATTTATTGTAATTAAGTTCATTAAATAAAGATAGTTGGTATCTACATGGATTATAAAATCTAAGGGAAAATAAAGAAATAAATAAATACAAACGTTAGTGGCCAGGGGACTTCATTCCATTAATTGGGTTGCTTCAAATACAAGAAGACAACCGATAATAATTAAAAATAACTTCAATCTAAATAAACTTTCCATTATTTTTGTTAGTTACACAATTGTCATCTGTCTCTAGCGCAGCTGAAAATCTATGAATTCAATTGACAAAAACATTAAAAAAAAACCAATTCATTATTATTATTATTATTTATTTATTTATTTATTTATTTATTTATTATTTTTGACAAATAGGACGTCAAGATGTGCAAATGTTGGTCAATTCATTCTCCTTACAAATTCTTAATAATCTTATTTTATTTGCACATATATTATTTTTATATTCCTATTAACAACCTCACTGTTTATGATTTTTTTAATATAAAAAATTAAATCATTTTTGTTGAGATATATTTATTTATTTATTTATTTTAAGATTTTTAGTATTTTTTTTTTTAAAAATGGATAAACCACAATACATTAAAAAAATACAACAGACCCCCACCACCAGGTGTGGTAAAGATCACAAAAGAGTACAACAAAAAGGGGTCAACAGCGTCCCAAAAATAACTAACACAGAAACCTAATCAGTGCCAGTGCCTAAGTCATACGTCTCCTCAGAAGATCAAAACACATTGAATGCCTTCACATGGGGGTCAAGAAACTCCAAACTACGTTTGACTATGATGATATCCTCCTCCACGCTTCTCTTTCCATGCTCTCGATTTGAGATAATTTTTTTAAGAGAGCATGACCCACTACTATTCAAATTTTTCGAAATACGCCCTTAAAAATCGAACTCTACCATTGATGATTTATCTGGCCAGATATAAACCCGGGTCATTGAATTTGAGTATAATTTTGAAACATGTGAGGTTGTGAGGTATCTAAATAGAATTTATTTTTCCAACAATAAATAAACAAATAAATAAAGAAAAGCAAGTGATTAAATAATAAATGCACATCATCATCATCATGAGTTTGTTGTCCAATTTTTTCAATCGGACGGTGTGATTAACATAGTTGAGTTCCAATTTTTGTCATTGTACGGCGTTGACTACAACCCTCAAAATTAACGAAGGTGGTTTCCGTCCAAGCTCCAGAAGCACCAGAACCCTTCTCTCTCTCTCTCTCTCTCTCTCGTCTAACGTCATTCATGGCCGCCACTCTTGCTTTTAAACCCTCCTCCCAGATCGAACACCCATTTGGTGATCACGAAAACCCTAACAATGGCAACAGTCGACAAGGGAGGCGAGCTGCAGGGAGAGAGGAAGCGGAAAAAAAGAGGTGGTAAGTACTCATCTCGTCTATGGCGGCCGGGTTGCTTCCGAGTCGCCGCCACCGATCCTTCTCCGGCGAAGACTGGCGAAGAGGAGGATGGAGAGCAGCGGAAGCCAAAGCCGAATCATTTGGTGGTCACGGTCAATGGGATCATCGGCAGGTGCTCGCTCTTTCACCTTCTGATCTACTTTTGGATCTTAAAAGGATCAACTTTTAACTCTCTGTTTGATGATTTTTTTTTTTCTTTATTGATCTGAGATTCTTTTTCTTTTTGGGCGATTGGTGTGTGCATATAGTGCTCGGGATTGGAGATATGCTGCAAAACATTTTGTAAAAAGATATCCTGAAGATGTTCTTGTGCACTGTAAGTGATTTTTTCTTTCATGGATTGAGAGAAGTGCAAAACTCTTTCTCAGGATCTTTGTTATTATGAGAAATTACACACACACACCCCCCAAAAAAAAAAAAAAGGTTTTTTTTGTTTGTTTGTGTGTTTGTTTTAGATTTTTTCATGAATAGGTTTTTTTTAGATTTCTCTGTTGATTTAGCAATTTTGCACATCTTGTCAATTCTCAGGCAGTGAATGTAATTGCGCAAAATTAACGCTTGATGGTATTGATGTAATGGGAGAAAGATTAGCCATGGAGGTGCATACTGAGAGATCTCCTCTCCTGTTAATATCCTCTTCTTATACCTTTATGGACTTGTTTGATCATCTATAATGGATGTCTCATCAATGTTTAGGTATTATCAGTTGTTGAAAGGAGACCAGAGCTACAGAAGATCTCATTCGTAGGTCATTCTCTTGGTGGCTTGATAACAAGATATGCTATTGGTTTATTATTTAAACCGAGTGTTCAGAGAAGTTCTTCAGAGGAAACTGAGGCTATGGAATCTATGTCTGAATGCTTGGAACAAGATGCTAAAGCTAAAATTGCTGGCTTGGAGCCTATGAATTTCATAACATTTGCCACACCTCACCTTGGTTCAAGATGGCACAAGCAGGTAGTTTACCAGAGTTGTTAGTAATTAATTCGGTCATGTGAAATTGCCTATAATTCTCTTCTGTAATGTGGTAGTTCTTTTGGAATATTTCATTTTATTTTCTATGACATGGCTTTCATTTTTATTTTTCCCCTTTCGACAGATTCCAATTCTTTGTGGATCACCTGCGCTTGAAAGAATGTCATATAAAATTTCCTCAATAGCTGGAAAAACTGGTAATCACCTCTTCCTCAAAGATAAAAAGGATGGAAAACCTCCTCTTCTCCTTCAGATGGTCACTGACAACAGAGGCATCCCGTTCATGTAACTCTCCCTCTGTTTCCTTCTCTTGTTTCTATGTTGAGATACTAGCGTTAACTTTGCAACAGGAGAGTTGATCCTTCTTTTTTAATTTTGCAGGTCTGCTTTGCAGTCTTTCAAGCGTCGTGTTGCTTATTCAAATGTTTGTTCTGATTGTATCCTGTTCATGAAACTAGTCATTTAGAAGACCTTCGCCATAAAATTTCAGTTATTTCCTGACAATTCTTTATATCTCAATTAGTTTGAGTTAACTCAATTTAGTCATTGTTGGTTGGAGAACATCGTGCATTCGATTTCAGCATGAGCTTCCAAAGGTGATACTTTCGATCAGAGGAACTTCCCAAGTTACAACTTTTCATCCAACTCACGTCATCGAACATCTTCCCTTTTCAGCGTGAAAATTTTACGAAAAACGAGAAGTATAAGCATGTGGTTAATGAGGAGAAACCGGAAAACCTGACTCGAGCAGCATGAAGGTTTTTTAGAGATTGATTTCTCTCAACCGATTAATGCTAATAAAATGGAAGGTAACCCTGTCCTCCAATACTTCTAATCTTTTATTTGCAACAAATTCATTTCCAGTTTCACATTGATGATGTTGTGTCTCCTTGTCTTCGTAATTTATAGAATTGATGATCAAAGGCTTGAAGAGAGTTCCTTGGGAGAGAGTAGATGTAAGCTTCCGCAAAAGTAAACAGAGAATATTTGCTCACATTACCATACAGGCATGTTTCTAAACCATTATACTTCAGCGTATTCATCTTATTGTGCATTACTAGCAGTGGTAATTGTAATTGAAACTGTGACAGTAGAAAGTTGTGCACTTGAAAGCTCACATTCACAACCCATTATGTTTACTTCCAAAAAGTTTTTTGAACATTGAGAACTTGTTCTTTTGCTCTTCCTCTGAAATTTCCCATTGAACATTGAGAACTAATAAATAGTTGGCTCTTTGCAGGTGAATACCTATGCCATAAATTCGGCCGGTGCAGATGTGATCTTCCACATGATCGACAATTTTCTTCTATGACCAATTTTTCTTGTTTTCTCATCCTCAAGTATGAAAATATGCTTAAGAAATATTAAAGAAATCCATAAACCGCCAATCTCCACATTTGGAGAGTGAGAGTCATGTTGGAGGAAATGCCTCCAACAGTGATTTTTTATTTTTTATTTTTTTTCTTGGAGGTCTGTAAAATGTAATATATATTGGCATATATCTACCATTGTTCTTGTACAAAATTACATGACATTTAAATGTGTCAGTGAATTATATATGTATCAGTTAAACATTTCATGAACTTTGATATTCCTGGAAAGTTACACTGCAGTCAATGCCTTGTAAAAACAGAAAGCTCCTTGGGCTGCTTCCCCCTATTGTAACATGTTGATTTTGTACTGCCATTTCTTTGTCACAAAATTAATTAGGTTCTTGCTTCTTCAGGCTCTTTTATTTTACACCCAAATTACATAGTGAAATTAATTATTTAGAATAAATAAATAAATTGCAAACTTGGAATCTAATACTTAATAAGTACTGTAGCTGTTTGTGTTCCAATATACAATATGTATGTCTGAGAAGAAGCAGTGGAGAATGGTTTGGCGTGTTGGATTGAGACTTCACAAGAGAACCATCACAAGCAAAGGATATAGAAAGTGAGAGGACACAGAGCTATGAATATGATCTCCATGTCTCTTTGTGGCAAGAATCCCATTCCCACTCTGCCACTAAACCCTTTTCCTATTCCAAGATATCTTCTCTCTCTCTCTCTCTCTCTCACTTGAATTCATGCACCTGAACTTATTCTATGCTCTCCTTAAAATTTTGGGACCCCCTTTATACAAATCCTCAGACCCTGCTCCAGCTGTTATCTTTCTCTTATCCCCTCCTCTTTGTCAATCATCTCCTTGGTTATTAATCTTCTCTCTGTTTCACTTCCATTTCTTTATGCAATCAGTTCAAATGCATGCAAATGCCTTCCTTTCATTGCTACTTCTTTTGACTTATCCTGTTTTGACTACAAGTGAGTTACTTTCAAGTTTCTACTTCTTTTCTTACTAACTTAACTTTACTTTCTCTAGTCTTGTAACTCTGTTCCATGCATGCCTTTCAGGTAAGCCATTGTCCAAGCTTTTGGAGAATGTCAAGGTGATGAGACTCTTACTATTTTTTTTTTTATCATTACTAATTATATATGTGTATCATAGTACTGAATGAACTATATATATATATAAATGATAATCTCAGGAGAGAGAAGAAGAGAAGGCAATGGTAGGAGCTTTGATTGGATCAAGGCCTCCAAGATGTGAAGGGAAATGCAGGTCCTGTGGGCACTGTGAAGCAGTTCAAGTTCCTCTTGCTCCACAAGACAACAAAAATGGAGTAGGACTTGTTCATCACTTGCACTTCTCCAGAACAATCATCAACTCAAGGTTTGATGATAACTCCAACTACAAACCCATGAGCTGGAAATGCAAGTGTGGTACCATAATCCTCAATCCATGAGTACACCACCTTCATCATGTCCTCAAGATCACTCTAATTTTCTTTGCAGTTCATGAATGTCAGGAAAAAACATATATAAATATATATATATATATATATATATATTTTTAATGTTTAGTTTGTATGTTAAAATTAAAATATTTTTGTTTTGTTTGATATCATATGAATGAGGCATTGAAAAGCATCAAAGACATGTCTTGTCTACAGTATCAAAGGATTCAAATGGAAAGATCTCATGTTGCATGTATTCTGAAAACATAGATTTGCTTAAAAGGGATAGGAAAAACTTTATTCTGGTTTGGTTTTCAATCCAGAAGATCATATTGTGTGTGATGTCTGAAAGGAATTAAATTGATGAGACATAACATTCATGACATGAAACAGAAAAGAGAAGCCGTCATCAGCCACTTTCAGTATTTGTTCATATTTATTTATTAATACTTAATTATTCTCTCTAAATTTACAAGCATGGCCACATAAATTTGAATAATCTAGTAAATAACTAGATTTATACATTGGATGCTTTACTACTACCCGACATATATAGTATGACCAAAAAAAAAAAATGGATCTTTAAATAACATGGTGGTCCATATTTTGTTGTTACTAAAAGTTAATAGATACATCTTTACAGTTTAAATAAATATAATCATTGGATGTGGGTGAAAAATTTATTGGTTAGGTTTTATTGATTTAGTTTTGAAAAATAAGGAAAATATAGCTGTACTTGGCTAAATATGAAAAACAATTAAACAAAGGTGAGACAAGACTCGTTGGAAAAAATAATGATAACAAATTGTTGGTTGTGGGTGTGGGCTAGCAGCTCAATCCCCTTTGTCCCTCGTTGAAAGTGCGTCAGTTGAACAATTAATCCTTAACTCATACATACACACACCCCTGATATATATAGCGCTTATTATTTTTGTAAAATTAAAAATTGCATGTATCTATTTAAAGTGACATATTCAACATCTCACACTACCATCTCTGTGATATATTCAACATGCATCTATTTAAAGTGATATATATATATATATATATACACATAATACTCCCTTCATCTCACACTACAAATGTTCATTTTTAAAAAGTTTTCATGTTTTAAATTATTTATCTACATATTAATTTAAAGATTGATTTTCAAATTGAGTTCTATTAACTTGTTTAAATGCACTATTTTTTATACTACCGTCACTTTGAATGCATAATTTTAATAGATTGATAAATAAATGAACAAGATAAAAAAAACAAGTTAAATGTTTATAAAAAATTGGATTTTTTTTTTTAAAAAAAAATTAATAGAAACACTCATGATAAGATGTTAAGAGTAATAAAGATTTATAGCACATGCATATGTTCGGGTCATCCATTTACAAATTATTATTCAGATTAATTAATTTTTATGAATTAAAAAAAATTAGTTAAAATTAATTAGTAATCTACAATTTATATTCACATTTCATTTTCTTTATTTAAAATATAATTAAGAGAATGTGTGGTTGAAGTATGATTTATTGAAAACTATAGAAATATATTAAATATAAATGATAAATTTATTTAAAAAATATTTAATGATTTATAAATTTTTTAAATAATCAAGTAAAAAAACCAAAAATAAATTTTAAAATGACATAAGTAAAAAAGGATCGGGCAAAGTATTTCAATACATGTCACTAGAATTATTGTTTTCCATCTTTTTAATCAAAATTTTTAGACAACAATATGAATTTTTTAAGTGAACCAAAGCCAATTAGCAAAGAGCAGCTTACCTTTTATTAATTTATTTATTTAATGGAAAAAAGAAGACTACTGTGCTGCACGCATTGACCAATCAAAATTCAAAGCCACCACCCCCACTTTATTGCCTAAATAAGTAAATATTTGTCTGGTCAGTGGTCACTGGTCAGTGGTCATATCCCGCCGACCACTAACAAAATTTCCACAAAATTTATAATCTTTTTTTAAAAAAAACATACATGATTATTACATTAACCGAGGATATATATACATATAAAAAAATTTGTGTAAATATCAAAATGGTGTTTATATTTTTTTGCTTTTTTCCGTCTTTTTTAGCTTCTCAATATAAAAATCCATCGTTTTTGATATTTCGACATTTTCATCCCTTTAGTTATAAAAATCCGATCTTTTTGGCTCTGTATTCTTACGTTTTTATCTTTTTTTAGTCCCTCTAATTCATCAATTAAAAGAACCAAAAAAGAAGATTCGTTAATAAGAGTGACCAAAAAAATAAAAATATGAAAAATATTAGGATAAAAAATGTTGATTTTATATTAAAGAGTCTAAAAATGCGAAAAATACAAAATATATGAATTATTTTGATATTTTGAAAAAAAAATTATCCAGGAACAATTCATTGGCATGCGAGGGTAGTTACGTCATTTCGTATGTATAACAATACCCGCTGTCCCATCTGTCTTCTTCGTCTTCTTCTTCGCAATATAATGCTTGTGGTGTTCCCTTGACTGCTTCTGCTCATGACCTGTTCGCTGGAAATCCTCATACGGAGAGAGAGAGAGAGAGAGAGAGAGAGAGAGAGGCAGAGAGTAGTGTGTGTGTGCTAATTGGGCTTCGATCCCTTTAACTTCTCAGCTCTCTTGCAGTCTTGCTCGCTGGTCGGTGTGTCTTCTCTACTGTACCTGGTGCGTTTTTCGTTCTCCTTTTCTCCTTTTGAAATAAGTTTTGTTCAACCATTGCTTTTTGTCTTTTGCTCATGGTATGATGTTGGAAATTTAACTATTTGAATGCTTAGAATGTGTTAATGTTGATGATTCCGTTTGGATTGTTCTCAGTTTCCGTTTTTTTTTTATGTGTTTAGCTTAATCACATTACAAAGCTACCAACTTTGTTTGCTAGGATTTGTTTCTTTTTTTTTTTTTGCTTTGTTTTGTATTTAAGCATTTGCAGACTTGTAGTTGTTCTAAAAGGTTCTGTATCTGGATCTTGCTGAATAATAAAAAAATAATGCTAAAGCAATCCAAAATGCACACTTGGTTCTGGTGAACTAGTGATAATCTCATAGATTGCCAAACTATCATTTTCTTGCTTGTTGTCTGACTCTTGACCCAACACACTCTTCCAAGAATTGCTAGCAAATTATGCTTGCCAAACTAGTCCTCTTGTCTCATTCAACCTTGCTGCCCAACGGTTTTAGTTCATGTGGCTTCAAGGATGCCAACGGTTTTAGCTTGTGTAGCACGGCAGCTTTCACATCTAATGGCCCCATGAAGCTGAATAATTTAAAAAAATGAAAGGGTTGTGCATTCTTCTTTGTGACTGATTCAAACTTTTAGTTTATTGTGACAATCACACCACACAAGGGTTCTAATTTACAATAAACAGATGTCCTCTTCATAAGATTACAAAGGGGAATGAATGCATGAACATCACTTTTCAAATACATCCCTAGAGTGAAAGACACACCCATATATCAACAAGTGTTTTCAAAATTACTCGACCTTAAAAATGCCTTTTATGTATCTGCAGGTGTTTTAAGCATTCCTTTCGTTGAAGAGGTTCAATTTCCCACGTCTGTTAACCATTGGTTTGGTCTGTCACATGCTTCATTCGCTCTTTCTCTATTAAAAGCTTTGTCCGTAGCTTTTCTCAATAAATCGTTAAGCCAACTTGTTCTAGATGCTAGACATGCATGCTCAATTGGCTTCCATCCTCCTGTGTTAGTTGTGTATCTGGAGCTCCAAATCAGCTTCTTTACTCATTAATACTCTGAGAGAGTTGGCCTACTAATACAGTTTACAGCTTCCATTCTGTTGCAACAGAGGCTTTTTTCACATAGCATTTATGTCTTGATCGTGGGGTGTCCAATGTGTGTCCTGCCATTTCCCACATTATCAAGATCATGTTTCTGTTTAGATGCTATTGATGGAACTGAACGCGAAATTGCGACATTTGCCTTTGTCATTTTTGGTGCTTATAAATACTTAGCGAGTTGATTACCCTCTTTGTATTCTAAACATACCACCCCTAAAGAGATGGCGATGTTTGAAAATTGAAGTAGCCTCTAGTTTGTAGGCAGTCAGTACTCTCTTCAGTGCTAGTTCTAGTTTGTATCTTATCATTGAAATTTCTTCTAGGTTTCTACATGTTCTCATGCTGACTTGTCCATGCAAATAATTTCAGTGAGAAACAATAGAGCTGCAAAGAAGATAACAAACCTTTATCAAAGACTCCAAACTTATGCAAGATGGTTTTGAAAATTTTCACCTGGGTACTCCTTTTGAAGCTAGCATTCTCAGCAAATGATGGTTTTACTTATAATGGATTCAACAGTGCTAACCTCAGTCTGGATGGTCTGGCAGCATTATCATCTGATGGCCTACTGAAACTGACCAATGTTAGCAAGCATGCCCAGGGCCATGCCTTCTTCTCTCTTCCGCTGCAGTTCAAAAAATCCCCTGCTGATAGTGTCATCTCATTCTCTACCACTTTTGTCTTTGCCATTGTACCCGAGTACCCGACATTTGGTGGAGCTGGGTTTACTTTTGTTCTCTCTCCTTCAAAGGACATGTCCCACGCTTTGCCAAATTATTTCCTTGGCCTCTTCAATATGACCAACAATGGAAAGCCATATAATCATATCTTAGCAGTTGAATTTGACACATCACACAGCCCTGAAGCACATGACATTGACAATAACCATGTTGGCATTGACATCAATGGTTTGATATCTAACCAGTCAGCGCCTGCAGCATTTAAATCTGATGCTGATGGTCAGTTTAAGAATCTAAGCCTTTCAAGTGGGAAGCCAATTCAAGTATGGATAGAATATGATGGTATAGATATGCAGCTTAATGTGACTTTATCTCCTCTCTGGATGCCTAAACCCAAGG
The DNA here is from genome assembly GCF_009730915.1 of Dioscorea cayenensis subsp. rotundata. Classification (NCBI taxonomy): domain Eukaryota; kingdom Viridiplantae; phylum Streptophyta; class Magnoliopsida; order Dioscoreales; family Dioscoreaceae; genus Dioscorea; species Dioscorea cayenensis. The sequence continues at coordinate 600,123 of NC_052483.1, forward strand.
GTGCTCTCTTATCTTTACCCATTAATCTCTCTAGCATAATTTTGGACCATATGTATGTGGGTTTCTCTGCGTCAACAGGAATAGCATATTCATACTATTATATTCTTGGTTGGAGCTTTAAGATGTATGGGGAAGTTCCTGAGCTTAATCTATCAAGCCTGCCTTCCCTCCCTCAACCTTTGACATCATTTGAGAAATCAAAGGCTCTATCAATATGGCTACCAATATTTCTTTCAATTCTTGTGCTGGTGACTGCTGCCATTCTGAAGCTAATAATGATGAGGAAGAAAAAGTTCTCAGAGCTACAAGAGGACTGGGAGCTAGATTTGGGTTCGAATAGATTTTCTTATAAGCAACTCTACAAGGCAACAGGAGGTTTTAAGGATAAGTATCTCCTAGGGGCCGGTGGTTTTGGCAGGGTTTATAGGGGAGTATTACCAGCTTCTAAAGTTGAAGTTGCAGTCAAGAGAATCTCCCATGAATCAAGACAAGGTGTGAGGGAGTTTGTGGCAGAGATTGCAAGCCTTGGCAAGCTTCGGCACCGGAACTTGGTTCAGCTGTTGGGGTACTGCAGACGCAAGGGAGAACTACTCTTAGTTTATGAGTACATGCCAAACGGAAGCCTTGATAATAATCTATTTGGTGAAGGCAGGCAAGCTCTTAATTGGGGTCAGAGGTTTCACATAATCAAGGGTGTGGCCTCTGGTCTCCAGTACTTTGCACGAAGACTGGGACCAAGTTGTGATTCATAGGGACATTAAGGCCAGCAATGTGTTGCTTGACAGTGAAATGAATGGGAGGTTAAGTGATTTTGGACTTGCTAAATTATATGATCATGGTTCTGCACCTCAAACCACTAATGTGGTTGGAACTTTCGGTTTTCTTGCACCTGAACTTGCTAGAACTAGTAAAGTCACAACCAGCAGTGATGTATTTGCTTTTGGAGCTTTTCTGCTTGAGGTTGCTTGTGGGAGGAGGGCCATAGACACAAATAAACAAGAGATTGAACAAGTTTTGGTAGATTGGGTGTTTGCAAACTGGAGGATGGGAAAGCTGTTTGAGATGAAGGACCCAAGATTAGGAGAGGACTATGTGGAGGAGGAATTAGTTTTGGTTTTGAAACTTGGATTGCTTTGTTCTCATCCTTTCGCCCTCAGCCAGGCCAAGCATGAGACAAATTACACAGTTCCTAAATGGAGATGTGCCTCTTCCCCCTCTGTTTCCTGATCAACCTACATGTTGGTCATAGTGAAGTAGAAATGGTAAAAGTTGTTGGATTTGGAGTTTGCGGTATTATGGCTGTCTGCTTAGCTCTCATATAAGTTGTTCTTCATGATAAATTAGGACCTTTTCTGTTATTTATTTTTTATTTCGAAAGAAAAAACCTCTTCTTCCATTGTGAGCCTACCTAGTTTGTCTAAACATGCATTGCATTCAAATGGTTCCAGTATTATCTGAAATTTTACATCTGCCTATTTAGGAGTCTGTTCATAAATTGCAAATCCTTTTATTGGTTCACTTGTTCTGCTCATTGATCATCATTCCTTTTTGTCTTTCAGTTTCCAAATGCAAATTGTCAGTCTGGCAAGCTGAATCTGCATTATTCTCTAAAGGAGTTATCTGTTAGAGCAACCAATTAACAAGATGACATTTTGGCTTCTGAGAGTTGTACTCCTGCGGCTTCTGTTTGCACAGATCACAGTCTCACTGGCAGAGTACGAGTTCACTTTTAATGGTTTCCATGGTGCTAATCTCAGCATTGATGGCATCACAAGCTTCTCGCAGGACGGGCTTTTGCAACTCACCAATGGAACCCGTCAAACCAAGGGCCAGGCCTTCTATCCTTCCCCATTTCGCTTCAAGATGTCTCAATCTGCTACTGCCCGCACCTTCTCCACCACTTTTGTATTCGCAGTCATCTCCCAGTATCCCAATATCAGCAGCTATGGCTTCACCTTCTGCATCTCTCCAACCAAAGAGCTGGATGGAGAGTCAACCCACTATATGGGCTTCCTAAACTCGACAAACAATAATGTCAAATCAAACCACATCATTGGCGTAGAGTTTGATTCTTTCCTAACACCGGAGTTCCAAGACATCAATGACAACCATGTTGGCATTGATGTCCATAGCATGACTTCTGTCAGCTTTCATACGACAGGCTACTATGCAGGTGATACTAATGCAACCTTTCAGAACTTGAGCCTCAACAGTGGCCAGGCAATGCAAGTATGGGTAGAATATGACGGAAAAACATCACAACTCAATGTGACATTAGCTCCATTCGGAGTGCCAATGCCTGACCTCCCTCTCCTTTCATCGAAGATTGATCTCTCCAAACAGATATCAGAGGACATGTATGTAGGCTTCACTGCATCTGAAGGTGATATTCTTACCACCCATTGCATTCTTGGTTGGAGCTTTAAGATGGATGGGCATGCTTCTGCTCTTGATCTTGCCAAATTGCCTTCACTCCCTCTCAGCAATGATAATAAGAAGAAATCCACAGCTTGGAGAATTTGGCTGCCTATATCTGTACCTCTGCTCTTGTTGACAGCAGCCATCATCATCAGTTATGTAGTGGCAAGGAGAATCAAATTTGCGGAGCTGCGTGAGGAATGGGAGCAAGAGTATGGTCCTCACCGTTTCTCATATAAAGAGCTCTTCCAAGCAACAGATGGCTTTAAAGACAAACAGTGTCTTGGGTTTGGAGGCTTTGGCAGTGTCTACAAAGGAGTCCTGCCAACTTCTAAAACAGAAGTTGCAGTAAAACGTGTCTCCCATGATTCAAGGCAGGGAATCAGGGAATTTGTTGCAGAGATTGTCAGCCTCGGCCAGCTCCGGCACCGGAACTTAGTTAATCTATTGGGCTACTGCCGGCGTAAGGGGGAAATGCTCTTAGTATACGACTTCATGCCTAATGGCAGTCTAGACAAGTATCTATTCAGGCAGACAACACCTTGTCTGGACTGGAAACAGAGGTTCAAAATCATCAAAGGAGTGGCTTCAGGACTGCTCTACTTGCATGAGGAATGGGTGAAGGTGGTAATTCACAGAGACATTAAGGCTGGTAATGTGTTGCTGGATAGTGAATTCAATGCAAGACTTGGGGACTTTGGGCTTGCTAGATTATACAATCACGGGACTGATTTTCAGACGACGCATGTCATGGGGACGATGGGGTATCTAGCTCCAGAGCTTGCAAGGAGAGGCAAAGCCACAACAAGCAGTGATGTATATGCATTTGGAATGTTCCTTCTTGAAGTTGCATGTGGCCGGAGACCAATAGAACTGAAAGTAGATGGAGATGGTGAGGATGTGTTTTTAGTTGAGTGGGTGTTGGATAGTTGGAGAAACGGTGACATTCTTTGTACCAGTGATGACAGGCTAGATAAACAGTATGTCGTCGAAGAGATGGAGCTGGTGCTGAAGCTGGGATTGCTCTGTTGCCACCCTATGGCCACTTCCAGGCCAAGCATGAGGCAGGCCATGCAGTATCTTAATAAGGATTTCCCATTACCTGAATTTACACCATTTTCATTGACTGCTGATTTATTGGGCTCATATGCAGGGGAAGGCTTTGATGAGTACATGATATCTTGTCCATCTTCAATGGCTCCTACAACTGTTTCACTTTTATCTGAAGGTCGTTAATAACTGCTAATATTGAGTGCAGAACCACTGTGGTTGTACTCCTTGTATTTAATATGTGGAATTTATCTTCAATGAGTGCTTGCTAAACAGTGAAACTATGCTTATGAATGTAAGGCTTACACTAAATACTAGTAAATCCAGTTGTGCTTTAACTAAACCTACATAAATTACAATTAATATTTTTGTATCATTGTCTATGATTTATTTTTAATAAATTACAATTAATTACAAGTTTGTATCCTCATATACCATCCATTTCAGTGGAATTCGGTGAATTGGTTTAGACTTGTGTTTAGAGAAAATATTTTTTAGCTTGACCAACTGGACTAAATTGGTCTGGTTGGAATGCTGGTCGTGGGCGATCATGTCCAGTGATGTTATATGTCTATATTGATTAAAGTGGATAGCAGATTAATTTATTGAAAACGAAAGGTGCATTGACATTTTTTGAGTTTATTTATTTAAGCAATTTAATTGGAATTGATATGGAAGCTTTTTATCAATATTGTGAAAGGTTGAATAACGTTCTTTCACCCTCAACAAAAATTCGAAGAAGTTTTTGGTGGTGGACTAGCATTTTTGTGTTCAAATTCAAAGTTAATGTTAATGGTGATTCGCAAAGAAATATAAAAAGAAAGTTCTTGAGACAAATTCAAAGTCAATGTTAATTGTGATTCACAAAGATATATAAAAGAAAATATATGGATTTTATTAACAAATGAGAACTTTTTTTCTTTATTTGTGTGGGTAAACATTTGAAAATGAATTTTTTTTAATTTTCAAGAATTTTTATTTTTGTAACATTAAAGGTTTATACATATAAAAGATTCATTGTTTTTTTTCTAGTGAGCCACCTTTTTGTTTTAGCAGTTTCTTCTTTATTAGTTTTGTATCCTTTCTTTTTTTTTGAATGTATTAAGTGGTTTATCTATTTTATTTAATATATATATATATATAAAAGATGATGTTACATGATGAAATGGTTCTCTTCTAATCCTATCTACTTTTTTCTTTTTTTGATGCATGTAGTTTATTTATTTATTTTTTTAATGGTTCTATCTCTCTCTTTTTTTTTTACTTTATATTGTTTATTTCTCAAGCTATGATTATTTATTTATTTATTTTAAAAAATAGATAAATAAAAAAAATAAATAAAGACTACAAGATTCGAAGACAATAACAGCAAACTGGAGAGAATCCATACAAAAGAAAAAAAGACCACAGCCCCAAACAAAACACAATACAATACGAACACTCAATCTATCATAAATAGATAAAAATTACAAAACTAAGCTATAATTTATCAATCAAATTTTAAATTTTTTTTTAAATTTATTTTAACAAAACAAATAACATACCATTTACATTATTCTATGTATGTGAGGATGGATTCGACTTCCTAACTTCTTATATGCGACTTCCGCTTCTTACCGTTGAATTAACAAATGTTAAAAAAATATATATATTTTTTAAATATTGATAAATCAAATCTTAAAAAGCAGCATGTCCACGCCTTGATGCTTATGCACGCACCAGAACGGCAGTCAACTTGCGGTTGCGGGGGGCATTGACGTCTTCCCGAGCGTCATCATACCATCGATGAAACGTACGACTGCCGCAACCAACAACAGAAGTTTTCAACGCGGGGGAACGGGCTATGCACATAATGTGTTCGATGAAAGGTATTACAGAGAGGAAATCACTGCATGTCCTTGGTGTGAGTGGTTGTCCTTGAGCTTTTAATTACTTGACAGTGTCTCTTTTCTGTTATACATGGTATGTGTTTCATTTCAGTTTCTCATCAATAAATTTATTTTAACAATTATATATGCTCCCGTTTGTTTTGAGTTTATGAGTTGGATTCCAATTGAAGATTATACTTGTAAACAAAAACCAATAATTGGTACCATATAAACTCATACCTAAAAGAATGATTGAAA